>NC_060176.1:18916233-19116233 GCF_021184085.1 Oncorhynchus gorbuscha
ACTACTAATACCATATTCTACCCTATACACTACTAATACCATATTCTACCCTATACACTACTAATACCATATTCTACCCTATACACTACTAATACCATATTCTACCCTATACACTACACCTAAGACAGAACAAACATCAACAACAGCCCAGACTTATCTTCCATTAACACGTATCTTCCATTATCTCAAGCAACACACCAGTTTAGATTCCTGGAAAACAAAGTCCTGCTAACACACAGTCTACACACGCAGCGGGAGGGAGGGACCTTTGATTACACTTTGACTTTCTCTCTCAGCACTCTTCAAGTCTTTAATGAATTGGCATGTAAACAGCTGCAAGGTCACTTTCTTAAATGGAGGGGGAGATAAGAGGAGAGGAGCATGGCGCTGGGTGGAGTAGTTAATCCTTTAGACACGACGATGGAGGAGTTTGTCCTGGTGATGCTCCGTGTTAATTATGCAAGCCCACTCCACTCCAGTGTGTCTCCACGCTAGCTCCCTGATGACTCATCACTTTAGCACCTCACACTAACTTTAAAGCCACGCTGACGCCCTCCCTGTACAACCTCTGTACACAGGACAACACACAGCACATTTACTGTCCTGGCACAAATAAAAGCCTTATATCTCTTCTGCTTTCTGGGAGTTTGTGTGTATTTGTCTGTGTAACTGTAACTGCACTGTTTGATGAGTCTGGCTGCTCGGTTCTGCTCTGTTCTGCTCTGTTCTGCTCGGTTCAGCTCTGTTCTGCTCTGTTCTGTTCTGTTCTGCTCGGTTCTGCTCTGTTCTGCTCTATTCTGCTCTGTTCTGCTCTGTTCTGCTCGGTTCAGCTCTGTTCTGCTCTGTTCTGCTCGGTTCTGCTCTGTTCTGCTCGGTTCTGATCTGCTCTGTTCTGCTCGGTTCTGCTCTATTCTGCTCGGTTCTGCTCTATTCTGCTCTGTTCTGCTCTGTTCTGCTCTGTTCTGCTCTGTTCTGCTCTGTTCTGCTCGGTTCTGCTCTGTTATGCTCTGTTCTGCTCTATTCTGCTCGGTTCTGCTCTGTTCTGCTCTATTCTGCTCTATTCTGCTCTGTTCTGCTCTGTTCTGCTCTATTCTGCTCGGTTCTGCTCTATTCTGCTCCGTTCACTCTGTTCTGCTCTATTCTACTCGGTTCTGTTCTGTTCTGCTCTATTCTGCTCTGTTCTGCTCTGTTCTGCTCTGTTCTGCTCTGTTCTGCTCGGTTCAGCTCTGTTCTGCTCTGTTCTGCTCTGTTCTGTTCTGCTCTATTCTGCTCTGTTCTGCTCTGTTCTGCTCTGTTCTGCTCGGTTCAGCTCTGTTCTGCTCTGTTCTGCTCGGTTCTGCTCTGTTCTGCTCTGTTCTGATCTGCTCTGTTCTGCTCGGTTCTGCTCTATTCTGCTCGGTTCTGCTCTGTTCTGCTCTGTTCTGCTCTATTCTTTGTTCTGCTCTGTTCTGCTCTGTTCCGCTCTATTCTGCTCTGTTCTACTCTGTTCTGCTCGGTTCTGCTCTGTTCTGCTCTGTTCTGCTCTATTCTGCTCTGTTCTGCTCTATTCTGCTCGGTTCTGTTCTGTTCTGCTCTATTCTGCTCTATTCTGCTCTGTTCTGCTCTGTTCTGCTCTATTCTGCTCGGTTCTGCTCTATTCTGCTCCGTTCACTCTGTTCTGCTCTATTCTACTCGGTTCTGCTCTGTTCTGCTCTATTCTGCTCTGTTCTGCTCTGTTCTGCTCTGTTCTGCTCGGTTCAGCTCTGTTCTGCTCTGTTCTGCTCTGTTCTGTTCTGCTCGGTTCTGCTCTGTTCTGCTCTATTCTGCTCGGTTCTGCTCGGTTCTGCTCCGTTCTGCTCGGTTCAGCTCTGTTCTGCTCTGTTCTGCTCGGTTCAGCTCTGTTCTGCTCTGTTCTGTTCTGCTCTATTCTGCTCAGTTCTGCTCTGTTCTGCTCTATTCTGCTCTGTTCTGCTCTGTTCTGTTCTGTTCTGCTCTGTTCAGCTCTGTTCTGCTCTGTTCTGCTCGGTTCTGCTCTGTTCTGCTCGGTTCTGATCTGCTCTGTTCTGCTCTATTCTGCTCGGTTCTGCTCGGTTCTGCTCTGTTCTGCTCTGTTCTGCTCTGTTCTGCTCTATTCTGCTCTATTCTGCTCGATTCTGCTCTATTCTGCTCTGTTCTGCTCTGTTCTGCTCGGTTCTGCTCTGTTCTGCTCGGTTTTGCTCTCTTCTGCTCTATTCTGCTCTGTTCTGCTCGGTTCTGCTCTGTTCGGCTCTGTTCTGCTCTGTTCTGCTCTATTCTGCTCTGTTCTGCTCGGTTCTGCTCTGTTCTGCTTTGTTCTGCTCGGTTCTGCTCTGTTCTGCTCTGTTCTGCTCTGTTCCGCTCTATTCTGCTCTGTTCTACTCTGTTCTGCTCGGTTCTGCTCTGTTCTGCTCTGTTCTGCTCTATTCTGCTCTGTTCTGCTCTATTCTGCTCGGTTCTGCTCTGTTCCGCTCTATTCTGCTCTGTTCTACTCTGTTCTGCTCGGTTCTGCTCTGTTCTGCTCTGTTCTGCTCTATTCTGCTCTGTTCTGCTCTATTCTGCTCGGTTCTGTTCTGTTCTGCTCTATTCTGCTCTATTCTGCTCTGTTCTGCTCTGTTCTGCTCTATTCTGCTCGGTTCTGCTCTATTCTGCTCTATTCTGCTCTGTTCTGCTCTGTTCTGCTCGGTTCAGCTCTGTTCTGCTCTGTTCTGCTCTGTTCTGTTCTGCTCGGTTCTGCTCTGTTCTGCTCTATTCTGCTCGGTTCTGCTCGGTTCTGCTCCGTTCTGCTCGGTTCAGCTCTGTTCTGCTCTGTTCTGCTCGGTTCAGCTCTGTTCTGCTCTGTTCTGTTCTGCTTTATTCTGCTCAGTTCTGCTCTGTTCTGCTCTATTCTGCTCTGTTCTGCTCTGTTCTGCTCGGTTCAGCTCTGTTCTGCTCTGTTCTGCTCGGTTCTGCTCTGTTCTGCTCGGTTCTGATCTGCTCTGTTCTGCTCTATTCTGCTCGGTTCTGCTCGGTTCTGCTCTATTCTGCTCTGTTCTGCTCTGTTCTGCTCGGTTCTGCTCTGTTCTGCTCTGTTCTGCTCTGTTCTGCTCAGTTCTGCTCTATTCTGCTCTATTCTGCTCGATTCTGCTCTATTCTGCTCTGTTCTGCTCTGTTCTGCTCGGTTCTGCTCTGTTCTGCTCGGTTCTGCTCTCTTCTGCTCTATTCTGCTCTGTTCTGCTCGGTTCTGCTCTGTTCGGCTCTGTTCTGCTCTGTTCTGCTCTATTCTGCTCTGTTCTGCTCGGTTCTGCTCTGTTCTGCTTTGTTCTGCTCGGTTCTGCTCTGTTCTGCTCTGTTCTGCTCTGTTCTGCTCTGTTCTGCTCTGTTCTGCTCTGCTCTGTTCTGCTCTATTCTGCTCCGTTCACTCTGCTCTGCTCTGTTCTGCTCGGTTCGGCTCTATTCCGCTCTGTTCTGCTCTATTCTGCTCTATTCTGTTCTGTTCTGCTCTGTTCTGCTCGGTTCTGCTCTATTCTGCTCGGTTCTGCTCTATTCTGCTCTGTTCTGCTCGGTTCAGCTCTGTTCTGCTCTGTTCTGCTCTGGTCTGCTCGGTTCTGCTCTGTTCTGCTCGATTCTGATCTGCTCTGTTCTGCTCGGTTCTGCTCTATTCTGCTTTATTCTGCTCGGTTCTGCTCTATTCTGCTCTGTTCTGCTCTGTTCTGCTCGGTTCTGCTCTGTTCTGCTCTGTTCTGCTCAGTTCTGCTCTGTTCTGCTCTGTTCTGCTCTGTTCTGCTCTATTCTGCTCTGTTCTGCTCTGTTCTGCTTTGTTCTGCTCGGTTCTGCTCTATTCTGCTCTATTCTGCTCTGTTCTGCTCTATTCTGCTCTGTTCTGCTCTGTTCTGCTCTATTCTGCTCTGTTCTGCTCTATTCTGCTCTGTTCTGCTCTGTTCTGATCTGTTCTGCTCTATTCCGCCCGGTTCTGCTCTGTTCTGCTCTATTCTGCTCTATTCTGTTCTGTTCTGCTCGGTTCTGCTCTGTTCTGCTCTATTCTGCTCGGTTCTGCTCTATTCTGCTCGGTTCTGCTCGGTTCTGCTCTGTTCTGCACTATTCTGCTCTATTCTGCTCTGTTCTGCTCTGTTCTGCTCTGTTCTGCTCTATTCTGCTCTGTTCTGTTCTATTCTGCTCTGTTCTGCTTTATTCTGCTTGGTTCACTCTGTTCCGCTCTGTTCTGCTCGGTTCTGCTCTGTTCTGCACTATTCTGCTCTATTCTGCTCTGTTCTGCTCTATTCTGCTCTGTTCTGCTCGGTTCTGCTTGGTTCTGCTTTATTCTGCTTGGTTCACTCTGTTCCGCTCTGTTCTGCTCTGTTCTGCTTTATTCTGCTTGGTTCACTCTGTTCCGCTCTGTTCTGCTCTGTTCTGCTTTATTCTGCTTGGTTCACTCTGTTCCGCTCTGTTCTGCTCTGTTCTGCTTTATTCTGCTTGGTTCACTCTGTTCCGCTCTGTTCTGCTCGGTTCTGCTCTGTTCTGCACTATTCTGCTCTATTCTGCTCTGTTCTGCTCTATTCTGCTCTGTTCTGCTCGGTTCTGCTTGGTTCTGCTTTATTCTGCTTGGTTCACTCTGTTCTGCTCGGTTCTGCTCTGTTCTGCACTATTCTGCTCTATTCTGCTCTGTTCTGCTCTATTCTGCTCTGTTCTGCTCGGTTCTGCTCGGTTCTGCTTTATTCTGCTTGGTTCACTCTGTTCTGCTCGGTTCATGCTTCTGCTGAACTCAGCAACACAATGTTTTTTTTGTTTTTGTTTTTACAAATAGGCGCAAATTGTCTTGATGTCTTTGGTGATTGCTATAGTGTGTTGGGAATTCGAATGGGTTGGGCACTAGCCTGGCCTGCCGGCACAGCACAGCACAGTACCACATAGCACAGCACAGTACAGCACAGCACACACAAGGGACAGGGAGGCTCAGTAAAGAGTCATAGAAGAGGAAGAGCATGGGGAAGAAGATGAGTGGTTGACTAGGTCTATCTGTCATGGACACGACACCACAGCAGCCAGGCATTTCCCGTCACTATCCATCCCAGTGAAGCAGCAATGTTAACAATACTGTCCTCACATTTACCAGTTCTGCCTCATTAGAGCCTTGGAAGCAGATACATTAGAGCAGGATGCCATGCACCGGTTGAGTTGGGCTCTGGCTCCACCTGTCAGCTACAAAGATGGGTGTATGAGGGGAGAGGAGATGGGAGGGGTGTGTCTGGAGAGAGGAGAAAGGAGTTGGGAGGGGGGTGTGAGGAGAGAGGAGTTGGGAGGGGGGTGTGAGGAGAGAGGAGTTGGGAGCAGTGTGTGAGGAGAGGGGAGCTGAGAGAGGTGTGTGAGGAGAGAGGAGCTGGGAGGGGTGTGTGAAGAGAGAGAAGTTGGGAGGGGTGTTTGAGGAGAGAGGAGCTGGGAGAGGTATGTGAGGAGAAAGGAGCTAGGAAGGGTGTGTGAGGAGAGAAGAGCTGGGAAGGGTGTGTGAGGAGAAAGGAGGAGTGTGTGAGGGGTGTGTGAGGGGAGAGGAGAGAGGAGCTGAGAGGGGTGTGTGAGGAGAGAGAAGGGTTGTGTTTAGGAGAGAGGAGCTGGGAAGGGTGTGTGAGGATAGAGGAGAGAAGAGTAGTGTGTGGGGAGCGAGGAGCTGAGAGGGTTGTGTGAGGAGAGAGGAGCTTGGAGAAGTGTTTGAGGAGAATGGAGAGAGGAGAGAGGAGGGGTGTGTGAGGAGAGAGGCGTTGGGAGGGGTGTGTGAGGAGAGAGGTGTTGGGAGGGGTGTGTGAGGAGAGAGGCATTGGGAGGGGTGTGTGAGGATAGAGGAGCTGGTAGGGGTGTGTGAGGAGAGAGGAGCTGGAGGGTGTGCGAGGAGAGAGGAGAGAGGAGCTGGGAGGGGTGTGTGAAGAGAGAGGAGAGAGGAGCTGGGAGGGGTGTGTAAGGAGAGAAGAGCTGGGTGGGGAATGTAAGGAGAGAAGAGCTGGGTTGGGTGTGTGACGAGAGAGGAGAGAGGAGCTGGGAGGGGTGTGTGAGGAGAGAGGAGCTGGGAGGGGTGTGTGAGGAGAGAGGAGCTGGGTGGGGTGTGTAAGGAGAGAAGAGCTGGGTGGGGTGTGTGATGAGAGAGGATAGAGGGGTGTGTGAAGAGAAGGAGCTGGGAGGGGTGTGTGAGGAGAGAGGAGCGAGGAGCTGGGAAGGGTGTGTGAGGAGAGAGAAGCTGAGAATGGTGTAGGAGGAGAGAGGAGCTGGGAGGGGTGTGTGAGGAGAGACGAACTGGAAGGGGTGTGTGAGGAGAGAGGAGTGAGGAGCTAGGATGGGTGTGTGAGGAGAGAGAAGCTGAGAATGGTGTGGGAGGAGAGAGGAGCTGGGAGGGGTGTGTAAGGAGAGATGAACTGGAAGGGGTGTGTGAGTAGAGAGGAGTGAGGAGCTAGGATGGGTGTGTGAGGAAAGACGAGTGAAGAGCTAGGATGGGAGTGTGAGGAGAGAGGAGCTAAGAAGGGTGTGTGAGGAGAGAGGAGCTGGGAGGGGTGTGAGGAGAGAGGAGCTGGGAGGGGTGTGAGGAGAGAGGAGAGGGGAGGGGTGTGAGGAGAGAGGAACTGGGAGGGGTGTGTGAGGAGGGAGGAACTGGGTGGGGTGTGTGACGAGAGAGGAGAGAGGAGCTGGGAGGGGTGTGTGAGGAGAGAGGAGCTGAGAGGGGTGTGTGAGGAGAGAGGAGAATGGAGGGGTGTGTGAGGAGAGAGGAGCGAGGAGCTGGGAAGGGTGTGTGAGGAGAGAGGAGCTGGGAATGGTGTGGGAGGAGAGAGGAGAGAGTAGCTGGGAGGGGTGTGTGAGGAGAGAGGGGCTGAGAAGGGTGTGTGAGGAGAGAGGAGCTGGGAGGGGGGTGAGGAGAGAGGAGCTGGGAGGGGTGTGAGGAGAGAGGATCTAAGAAGGGTGTGTGAGGAGAGAGGAGCTGCGAGGGGTGTGAGGACAGAGGAGCTGGGAGGGGTGTGAGGAGAGAGGAGCTGGGAGTCGTGTGAGGAGAGAGGAGCTAAGAAGGGTGTGTGAGGAGAGACAGGAAGGGGTGTGTGAGGAGAGAGATTAGTGAGGAGCTAGGATGTGTGTGTGAGGAGAGATGAGCTAAGAAGGGTGTTTGAGGAAAGAGGAGCTGGGAGGGGGTGAGGAGAGAGGGGCTGGGAGGGGTGTGAGGAGAGAGGATCTAAGAAGGGTGTGTGAGGACAGAGGAGCTGCAATGGGTGTGAGGACAGAGGAGCTGGGAGGGGTGTGTGAGTAGAGAGGAGCTGGGAGGGGTGTGTGAGGAGCGAGGAGCTGAGAAGGGTGTGTGAGGAGAGATGAACTGGGAGTGGTGTGTGAGGAGAGAGGAGCGAGGAGCTGGGAGGGGTGTGAGGAGAGAGGAGCTGGGAGGGGTGTGTGAGTAGAGAGGAGCTGGGAGGGGTGTGTGAGGAGCGAGGAGCTGAGAACGGTGTGTGAGGAGAGATGAACTGGGAGGGTTGTGTGACGAGACAGGATCGAGGAGCTGGGAAGGGTGTGTGAGGAGAGAGGAGAGAGGAGATTAGAGGGGTTTGTGAGGAGAGAGGAGCTGGGAGGGCTGTATTAGGAGAGAGGAGAGAGGTGCTGGGAGGGCTGTATTAGGAGAGTGGAGAGAGGAGGGGTGTATGAGGAGCGAGAAGCTGAGAGGGTTGTGTGAGGAGCGAGGAGCTGAGAAGGGTATGTGAGGAGAGACGAACTGGTAGGGGTGTGTGAGGAGAGAGGAGCGAGGAGCTGGCGGGGAGGGGGAGAGGAGAGAGGGGATGAGAGGGGTGTGTGAGGAGAGAGGACCTGGAAGGGGTGTGTGAGGAGAGTGGAGCTGGGAGGGTTGTGTAAGGAGAGAGGAGCTGAGGGGTGTGTGAAGAGAAAGGAGAGAGGAGCTGGGAGAAGTGTTTGAGGACAAAAGAGAGAGGAGGGGTGTGATTAGGATAGAGGATTTGGGAGGGGTTTGTGAGGAGAGAGGAGAGTTGAGCTGGGAGGGGTATGTGGGGAGAGAGGAGCTGTGAGGTGTGTGTGAAGGGAGAGGAGCTGGGAGGGGTTTGTGAGGAGAGAGGAGAGTTGAGCTGGGAGGGGTGTGTGGGGAGAGAGGAGCTGTGAGGTGTGTGTGAAGGGAAAGGAGCTGGGAGGGGTGTGTGAGGAGAGAGGAGATGAGAGGGGTTTGTGAGGAGAGAGGACCTGGGAGGGGTGTGTGAGGAGAGAGGAGCTGGGAGGGCTGTATTAGGAGAGAGGAGAGAGGTGCTGGGAGGGCTGTATTAGGAGAGTGGAGAGAGTAGGGGTGTATGAGGAGCGAGAAGCTGAGAGGGTTGTGTGAGGAACGAGGAGCTGAGAAGGGTGTGTGAGGAGAGACGAACTGGTAGGAGTGTGTGAGGAGAGAGGAGCGAGGAGCTGGGGGGGGTGTGTGAGAAGAGAGGAGAGAGGAGAGAGGGGATAAGAGGGGTGTGTGAGGAGAGACGAACTGGTAGGGGTGTGTGAGGAGAGAGGAGCGAGGAGCTGGGGGGTGTGAGGAGAGAGGAGAGAGGGGATGAGAGGGGTGTGTGAGGAGAGAGGTGCTGGGAGGGCTGTATAAGGAGAGTGGAGCTGGGAGGGGTGTGTGAGGATAGAGGAGAGAGGAGGAGTGTGTGAGGAGCGAGAAGCTGAGAGGGTTGTGTGAGGAGAGAGGAGCTGAGGGGTGTGTGAGGAGAAAGGAGAGAGGAGCTGGGAGAAGTGTTTGAGGAGAAAAGAGAGAGGAGGGATGTGATTAGGATAGAGGATTTGGGAGGGGTTTGTGAGGAGAGAGGAGAGTTGAGCTGGGAGGGGTGTGTGGGGAGAGTGGAGCTGTGAGGTGTGTGTGAAGGGAGAGGAGCTGGGAGGGGTGTGTGAGGAGAGAGGAGCTGGGAGGTGTGTGTGAAGGGAGAGGAGCTGGGAGGGGTGTGTGAGGAGAGAGGAGATGAGCTGGGAAGGGTGTGAGGAGAGAGGAGCTGGGAGGGGTGTATGAGGAGAGAGGAGCTGAGAAGGGTGTGTGAGGAGAGACGAACTGGGAGGGGTGTGTGAGGAGAGAGGAGCGAGGAGCGAGGAGCTGGGAGGGGTATGTGAGGAGAGAGGAGATGAGGAGGGGTTTGTTTTGAGAAAGGAACTGAGAGGAGTATGTGAATAGAGAGGAGTTGTGAGGGTGTGTGAGGAGAGAGGAGCTGTAAGGGGTGTGTGAGGAGAGAGGAGCTGGGAGGGGTGTGTGAGGAGTGAGGAGTTGTGAGGGGTGTGTGAGGAGAGAGGAGCTGAGGGGGTGTGTGAGGAGAGAGGAGTTGTGAGGGGTGTGTGAGGAGAGAGGAGCTGAGGGGGTGTGTGAGGAGAGAGGAGCTGTAAGGGGTGTGTGAGGAGAGAGGAGCTGAGAAGGGTGTGTGAGGAGTGAGAATTGAAGAGCTGGGAGGTCAGTACAGATTCTTTTGACTGCACAGCAGAGCAAATATACACATAACATACAAAACGATACACCCAATATTCTCTCCACAGCTATGGCACTGCACATTCCTTAAAGGTAAGTATGGGTCACCTTCATTGTACCTGATACAGTCATTGATCATACAGTATATGTATCTATACTAACAACCTGGCTTTGAACTCTTTGGAGTTCCGTAATGTACTGAGAGGACAAATGGTTTTGGTTCTCGGTCCCGTTCTCTTTACACTAAGCTCTGCAGCCCTGAAGTTTTTAAAATGCACTATTTCTGCCTTTCATCTGTCCAGCGCCCTGCCATCTTTACGCTCTGGTTAAGGGCTCTGGTTAAGGGCAACTTCACTATGACTGATGTTTGCCCTCCTTCCAGTTGATTGTAAAAGGAGGCTCCCCG
Source organism: Oncorhynchus gorbuscha (assembly GCF_021184085.1). Lineage (NCBI taxonomy): Eukaryota > Metazoa > Chordata > Actinopteri > Salmoniformes > Salmonidae > Oncorhynchus > Oncorhynchus gorbuscha. Next base: position 18,926,061 of record NC_060176.1, read on the forward strand.
TGCAGGCTGGTAGGAAGAACATTTGCACTCAGGAAGGTTGAAAATCCCATCACATCGAACCAAATTAATTTGTGAGGCACAGTATTCAGGATAGGGTTGCAAAATTCTGTGAACTTTCAATAAATTCCCCGGTTTACCAGAAATCCTGGTTGGAGAAATCTTGATTATGGAAATCCCCCAATCAGGATCTCAAGAAAACCAGAGAATGTATTGAAAGTTACCAGAACAACCCTATTTCAGGAGCACTGGCATCATAATGGAAGACAACATGGAGTTCCATCCCTTCATTGCGATTCCATTCACTGTTTAATCAGGAGGACGGCCGTAGTCAGGGCAGCAGTGTAGAAAATGCTTTCATCCCAGGGGGATAAGCAAAAACAACGCTCTCTTTTTAATTTCTCCTCTGAAGCGGCCGGGGAAAAGAGAGAAACCGATATAGATGTAATTGATGTTGTGGAGCCAGGCGGGCGGCTAGCCAGGGCAGCCATAGAAGACTTCCCTCAGTTCTCTCATATCTGGATCCTGGACTTTTTCCTTTCTCATAACAGGAAAGGCTCGTGGGCACTGGAGGTTGACAAATCTTGCACACAGGGCAAATTGACCAGCAACAGAACACAATTTGTCCTTTAAAAGAATGGTGGGGCCGGGCCCTGTATGGCTTCAGTAATTAGTTTAAGCTGCCTTGAGGCTGTGGTGTGGTGGTCCAGGGGTGGACCCTGTCGAGGAAGCTTAGTGTGTCCTCTGATAAGATACGGTGATGCTGCGTCACAGACAGACAGCCTTACGCTGAATCCTGATGAGGCTCCGCCACTAAATATATCAATTAACACGTCTTTACATAGAGATAAAGAGGAATGCGAGGATGGATTATAGGTGGGGGTGGGGGGATCAACGGTGTGTGTGTGTGTGTGTGTGTGTGTGTGTGTGTGTGTGTGTGCGTGCGTGCGTGCGTGCGTGCGTGTGTGTGTGTGTGTGTGTGTGCGCGCGTGCGTGCGTGTGTGCGTGTGCGCGTGTGTGCGCGCGTGTGTGCGTGTGCGCGTGTGTGCGTGTGCACGTGCGTGAGTGTGCGCGTGTGCGCGTGTGTGCGTGTGTGCGTGCGTGTGTGTGTGTGTGGGGGGAGGGGAAGCTTAAATAAGGATGATGGGAAATGAGAGTGATGGAGGCTCCTGCTGGCATGTTCTTACTGGCACGTACAAAGACAAAGTCTAAAATATACACAGAGCTGTTCAGGCAGCATCTGTATCATGAAGCTGGGAGTGTCAAACATGTATGAACTGGTCCGTTGAGTGTGTTTAGTGACATCCAACATCTCCCCCTGACCCATTTCTATGTATGTGACACAGTAAAGTCCATTTTCTCTGCCTTTCCCAGCAAAATAAATATAAAATCAATTAGAAGGGGAAAACTACAGGAGAAACATGATATTCTTTTACTCAATTTAGTGGAAGCAGAACCTTCAGGCCCTTCGAAGTTTGAGGATAAACAGTTCTAAACTCCTGGGTGGGGAACCTTTCCTCCTTTCTACTTACCTCCCTGGCTAAAGTCAGACAGCGGTTGCGCTTGGCTGCCTGGTTGTTAATAAAGGGGTCAGGTGCTTGTGGAGCTCTCAGTCAGAAAGCAAGAAATGTGGATCTCTCCACAGACACCGCCACGCATGATGATGTGGCAAGCATGAGGCTGGGGCAGCACCTCAACACACACATCAGCCACACAAAAAGACAGGAGGAAGATGGAGTGAGAGGGGGGGGGAGAAGGGTGGGGTGCGAGAGAGTCGAAAGGTATAGAAAGGAAGAGGATGATAGTGAAAGAGATGCTGGGTGCTTTTCTGCAGCAGACTTTATAATTGGCTTTTGGGCCCATTAACAGGCCTGTTTCATCCTCTACCAGCAGCTAATTGGGGTAGAGGAGGCCTCCGCCACACGGCCTGGAAAGGAAAAAAGAAGAAGAGGCTTCTTTTCAAGATTCTACCGGCTCCAAAAGTAGCGTGATGGGAGGCCATTAGGCAAACAGCGGAGAGATGTTCTGGAGCGTGTTCATAGGGAAAGGGGTAAATTAATCGGATCCATGGAGAAATCATTCACAGAGATGACCTAACCTGTCCAAAGACCACGCTGCATGTCCTACATTGGGGAACATGCTGAATGGGCATGTAAACATAACGCCCTATAAGCATTCCAGGGAGGCTGTTAAGCCTCTGATGACATTACTGTAGTGTACACGCTGACTCCTGCCTGGCAGATCACATCAACGAGACATAAAGACACCATGATGACACTAGACATGTAAACAAATACGTTTTTTGCAGAAACACAAAAACTACCCAACAAAGAAGACTGAGAATTAGTCAATGAAAGAATGGGAATTTGAGATTCTCCAAAATGTGAGATTCTCAGTTAATCTGCACGACACCCCTGGTGACTCCTTGCAGATCACACACATACCATCCCGTCCTCGTCGTCTCCCCGTCTCCCCCTCTCCCCGTCTCCCCGTCTCCCCCTCTCCCCGTCTCCCCGTCTCCCCGTCTCCCCGTCTCCCCCTCTCCCGTCTCCCCGTCTCCCCGTCTCCCCCTCTCCCCCTCTCCCCCTCTCCCCGTCTCCCCCTCTCCCCCTCTCCCCGTCTCCCCGTCTCCCGTCTCCCCCTCTCCCCGTCTCCCCGTCTCCCCCTCTCCCCCTCTCCCCGTCTCCCCGTCTCCCCGTCTCCCCGTCTCCCCCTCTCCCCGTCTCCCCGTCTCCCCCTCTCCCCCTCTCCCCGTCTCCCCCTCTCCCCTCTCCCCGTCTCCTCCCCGTCTCCCCGTCTCCCCCTCTCCCCGTCTCCCCGTCTCCCCCTCTCCCCGTCTCCCCGTCTCCCCGTCTCCCCGTCTCCCCGTCTCCCCCTCTCCCCGTCTCCCCCTCTCCCCTCTCCCCGTCTCCCCGTCTCCCCCTCTCCCCGTCTCCCCGTCTCCCCGTCTCCCCGTCTCCCCCTCTCCCCGTCTCCCCGTCTCCCCGTCTCCCCGTCTCCCCGTCTCCCCGTCCCTCTCTTTCTCCCAGCTCCAGAGTCCTCTTCTCAAACAGACTGACAATAACGATGGAAACATGAAACATGGCACGACAGAGGAATTGGAAAGTTCTTATCGTCCCTCACCCTCTGCCCTCAAAAGGCAATTCTCTTCAAGACAAGCCAGGAGGCGATCAAAGTGAGCCATATTGCTCTGGCCCTGCCTGTTTTGGTCTCTGGCAGACCGCAGACAAGGACTGGCCAGCATTGATAGCCTTCATTCATCGAGTTCATGTGCAATTCAAGCCCTGTTTTTGGTCTACTGGTTTTATTTTCCAAAAGGCCTGCAACCTGCCTGATGATCCATTTTAAGGCCTGCACATTTAGGTTTTCTGACAGTTGGAGGCGCACGCATCCAAACTGCACAATCAGGCCCGGAACAGCCAGCCCAGTCTGGACATATCATAGTAGAAGAGCTGGAGCATCATAGGGCTGTCATAGAGGCCTGATGGCCTGATGAAAATATCCGTATGGGGGTTGGCCTGCCACCTTACACAGCCTCTTTATTAAGGAGGGCGAAGGAAGGATGGGAGGGTGAATCTCTATGTGGTTCTGCTGCAGATTGAAGGACTGCCCTCTTGCTGGGAGCTTGCATCCACCTATAACTCACGTTTACCCAAATCTCATAGACATAGCATTGACCCTTTTCTAGATATGAGCCATTAAGGCAGGAACCTCTGCAGTATGTAGTCCAATCACAACAATCACCTCATTAGAGAGCAGTGAGAATTAAAAGACAAGAGGTGGTCTCAGAGGGACTCCATTACAGCAGTGTTGGTGGTGTGTGGAACGAACACTCAATGTATTACCCAGGAGATCCAGACAGAGCACCGCAAACAGCTGATTAACCCGCCACAGAGAAGCCCCCAGACCCATCCACCTCCCCCCCCCCTCCCAAGGGACCAGGATGGATGCCCAGAGGCTCTAACCAGGGAGAAGATGGAGGGGATCTGGAGACATAGCAGGAGGCCCTCTCCTCTGCAGGGGCCACAGGCTGGATTCAATCAGACCTCTGATTCCCAGGATGTTATGTCTAGAACGATACATCCCCATGTACATACTGTACTGTATATAGACATAGGATCAGGAACATATCCAGCATACTGTAGGTCCTGGATGGGCGAATGGTGTGACACTGTGGGTTTGTCACGGTGCAGTAGGAGGACATTCTTTTCATGCAAAACATATCAACCAACCGAAACAGAATTTAAAACAGTCTCTAAAATTAAAACTCCAGATGGCCATATTTGTGGTAAAAATGATTGTGGGTATTTATTGTTTGATTATATGTGATAATGAGAGTGGATTTCATGAGGCAATTAGGAATGTGTGTGTGTGCCCGTGCGTGCGTGTGTGTGCACGTGCGTGTGTCTGTGTGTGTGTAAACATTTTGAGAGGAGAGGACAGAAAAAGGACAGGATGGACCATCAAGCCTGTCTTATCAAAACATATATATAAATATTGTGATTATAACACGTTTGCACAAGGCGAAATAACTGAAGTATGGCTGACTTCAGCTCAGTATGTGTGAGTGTCTATGTGATGGGGTTGTGTTAAGAGTAGTAACATTAATGCAGACATGTCCCATGCCAGGCCCTGGACCCGGGGGCCCTAGCCTCTGACAGAGGGCAGATCAGGGGCACTTACCCCTGGCAGAGTCTTCTGTTCATGGAGGGCGCTCTGGGCCTTCAGTGCTGACTCTCTGGCGCAGTATGTTAAAAAGGCACATCCTGCAGAGAGGGCAACACAGATGAGAAAGGAGAGATACACATCCTGCAGAGAGGACAACACAGATGAGAAAGGAGAGACACACATCCTGCAGAGATACACATCCTGCAGAGAGGACAGCACAGATGAGAAAGGAGAGATACACATCCTGCAGAGAGGACAACACAGATGAGAAAGGAGAGATACACATCCTGCAGAGAGGGCAACACAGATGAGAAAGGAGAGATACACATCCTGCAGAGAGGACAACACAGATGAGAAAGGAGAGATACACATCCTGCAGAGAGGACAACACAGATGAGAAAGGAGAGATACACATCCTGCAGAGATACACATCCTGCAGAGAGGACAACACAGATGAGAAAGGAGAGATACACATCCTGCAGAGATACACATCCTGCAGAGAGGACAACACAGATGAGAAAGGAGAGATACACATCCTGCAGAGATACACATCCTGCAGAGAGGACAACACAGATGAGAAAGGAGAGATACACATCCTGCAGAGATACACATCCTGCAGAGAGGACAACACAGATGAGAAAGGAGAGATACACATCCTGCAGAGAGGGCAACACAGATGAGAAAGGAGAGACACAGATCCTGCAGAGAGGGCAACACAGATGAGAAAGGAGAGACACAGATCCTGCAGAGAGGACAACACAGATGAGAAAGGAGAGACACAGATCCTGCAACACAGATGAGAAAGGAGAGACACAGATCCTGCAGAGAGGGCAACACAGATGAGAAAGGAGAGACACAGATCCTGCAGAGAGGGCAACACAGATGAGAAAGGAGAGACACAGATCCTGCAGAGAGGGCAACACAGATGAGAAAGGAGAGACACAGATCCTGCAGAGAGGGCAACACAGATGAGAAAGGAGAGACACAGATCCTGCAGAGAGGGCAACACAGATGAGAAAGGAGAGACACAGATCCTGCAGAGAGGGCAACACAGATGAGAAAGGAGAGACACAGATCCTGACAAATGACTGGAACATTGCAAGGCTGCTACAGACTGAGCAAATCAATGTTGATGTAAAATTCAACCCCAGTCTTTGAAGGGCTAAGGGAAATGTCCATAGCATTGTTCCTAGATCTGCATTTGACCATTTGATGAATGATCAAAAACATGATTGTTGAAGAAAGAGCACTAAATGTGCATTTCCTAGCATCACAATAATTAAAACCCTATGGTGATGAGCCCCAAACACTGACCCCTCACATCTCAGGAGACTCCTCTCAAAGATGGAAACCCCAACAACAATATATGAATGTCCATTAATAACTTCTGCACTCACAAAAATGTGACAGCTTTCATTAAAGGCTGAGTGGTTGTTCTGTTACACACTTGGTTGAGTTGACAGTGGGTGACCCCTTTCCGAAGACTTTTTGCACCGGGCAGCATAATTTCCCATTACGGCATGTCACACCTGCTGCCAAGACTCCCTATGGGAGAAGAGGGGCGCACACACACACATACACACTCACACGCACGCTCGCACAAACACACACACACACAAGCACACACGCAGGACACACACACAGCACCCATCACCCCTAAAACAGAGCATTGCTCTCTGGCTCCTCGCCAAGAGAGCTCCCTTTCAGTACAACCTTCATCCACCTCCACAACCAGAAAGTTACTCAAGAGGAGAAATCAGCTGAACGACACTGATGAAACAGCATGCCACACAGCAAACCCGCAAAACAATAACGCTTTGAGAGCCTGGAAGGAATTAGCCTCTCGTCCTGTGTGACATTAAAGAACTGAGCTGAGGAGAACCACTGGGACTGGCCTAGCCTGGACCTCCAACTAACCCCTACTTATCATCCACCCGACCACTCAGTTTGGGGATGGATGTTATAGTTCACGGTTCTAGGAGATGTTTTTTTATCATCACATGATTTAAGGGTTTGGAAATGTACAACAGATCAATGCACAAACTGGTGAGACTGTGGCACTTTATCAGAGTTCATGTAACACTTTAAATTGATTTGCTTCATCTAGGGAGTGAACCTAGTCATGCAAGACAGGAGACATGGCCTAAGTAGGGAGAGACTCAGCCTAACATAGTAGCTCACTGTTAATATCTAGTCTAGGCCAGCTACATGGCTACTTATGGTAGGCCCCAATAAGTCTCTCTTGGCCAAGAGGAATTGGAAGACTTCATGAAAGACTCAATATCCAATATATTGCTGGCTCAGGGGACAACTTGGATCCAGGGGACTGTATTACAGGAGCACAATCTGGATCAGACACGTTCAACTTGGTGGTGAACATGAAAAAGGATCACAATTACTGAGTGAGGCTGAGAGTGGGAGACAGCAGATGAGCCAGATGGGGATGCAGGAAGTGGAGGATGTTGCCATGGTTATAGAATGATTCTGAGGCTTGCTTGTTAGCGATGGCTGAAAGCAGTGGTAGGCTGATTCCACTGATGAGAAGGTTAAGTGGAGTGAAAATAATACTTTGGTAATCTTTTTCAAATTTGCTGCTGCACAATCATTTCTGAAAGGAACAAAAGTTCAATGAATTGCATTACAGCGGAATTAACATTTAAGCATCCTCATTTTTGAAGTTTTACCCATGAGCACGTCTGAACCATTTCCACGGATGTTTAAACAGCGAACCTGTTTAACAGTATTTAATAACTTACTCGCTATGGAACACCACGCTTTACGAGCTAAATCAACGACTTCATCTCCTGACAGCAAAGCGCTAGCCACCATGCTAGATGAAGCTACGGCAAAACAATGAGAGTTGATCACCTCTGAGTTTACTGGAGTACAAACAGAGTTGGATTTCATTCAGGATGCCGTTTATAAGTGCGTTACTGATCTTAAAAGACTTTGAGCTGAGTGCACAAAGCTTGGCGATAGAGTTGACAAATGTATCCAGGCTGCATCACATCTGGCCGTGATTGGGAATCCCATAGGGCGGCGTACAATTGGCACAGCGTCCTCTGGGTTTGGCCGGGATAGGCCGTCATTGTAAATTAGAATTTGTTCTTAACTGACTTGCCTAGTTAAACAAAGGTTAAATAAATTAAAAATACAAAATGTGAGGAGATGTCAACTCAGGGCCAAATCGGAATGGACCAGTTTGACTCGCTACGAGGACATGCAACGTAGAGACAACGTGAGAATAGCCAATACGAATGAAAAAACTGAGGCTCAGAACACTTTATTTCATCAATAGATCACTTCCAGAGTGGTCTCCAGATCTAGCTGTAACCAAAATGGAAGTGATGTGAGCTCATCGTATAAGCCGGCACATTGACAACTCAGCCAGATCCCGAACCTTGATTTTCCAGGTGCTCCGATTCCCTGACCAAGACCGCATTCTGAAGGCACTAGGAAGAAGGCACTTGCTCAGATTACTTTCATAGACATAACATTGATGTTATATTTATTCAAGAGTCCCACTTAAAATAATTATATGCCCAAATATTTGCAAACAGTCATTATTATGTTGAAGCGTCATCCTCTGTTGATTCCAAAACTGTGGCTCCCTTGTTGTTATGAGACATAGTTTATCAGTGACTGTTCTGGAAAAATATGGTAGTGCGGTAGAATATCATAGACTGAGCGTACGAAATTAATGTACAAAATTGAGTTACACTCCATTTTTTCAGAACAGCCTCAATTTGTAGAAGCATGGACTCTACAAGGTATTGAAAGCGTTCCACAGGGATGCTGGCCCATGTTACATTTACATTTAAGTCATTTAGCAGACGCTCTTATCCAGAGCGACTTACAAATGTTGACTCCCACAGTTGTGTCAAGTTGGCTGAATGTCCTTTGGGTGGAGGACCATTCTTGATACACACTGGAAACTGTTGAGCATGAAAACCCCAGCAGCAGTTCTTCACAAAGTAAAATCGGTGCTCCTGCCACTTACTACCATACCCTGTTCAAAGGTACTTGTCTTGTCAATTCACCCTCTGAATGGCACACATACACAATCCATGTCACAATTGTCTCAAGGCTTACAAATCCTTCTTTAACCTGTCTCTTCCCCTTCACCTACCCTGATTGAAATGGGGTGATCAAATAAGGGCTCATAGCTTTCACCTGGATTCACCTGGTCAGTCTTTCTCATGTAAAGAGCAGGTGTTTCTAATGTTTTGTGCACTCAGTCTATATCAAAAATGTAATCTCAGGTAGGAGAATTGCTCCATCCCAGTATGATCCTACATTTTATGAGAATCTAACGGAGTTGCTGGCGAATGTTATTGATTTTTCTCTGAACGTAGGTGCGGATATGAATGCCGTTTTATCCGCTTTGGATACGAATCTCAAACAGCTCTGTGTCAGTGGCATTTAACAACTTGGTCAAGGATTTTCATCTCACCGATGTATTTAGATTTGGTCAATTCTACGTCTAGACAATTGAGTCTTTACTCTGCTAGACATACACTGAAAGTATGTGGACACCATTTCCGCCACACCCATTGCTGACAGGTGTATAAATCGAGCACACAGCCATGCAACCTCCATAGACAAACATTGGCAGTAGAATGTCCTATACTGACGAGCTAAGTGACTGTCAACGCGGCACTGTCATAGGATGCCACCTTTCCAACAAGTCGGTTCATCCCATTTTTGCCCTGATAGAGCTGCCCTGGTCAACTGTAAGTGCTGTTATTGTGAAGTGGAAATGTTTAGAAGCAACGACAGCTCAGCCGTGATGTGGTAGGCCACACAAGCTCACAGAACTGGACCGCCGAGTGATGAGGCACGTAGCGTGTAAAAATTGTCTTTCCTCAGTTGCAACCGAGTTCCAAACTGCCTCTGGAAGCTCCGTCAGCATAAGAACTGTTCATTGGGAGCTTTATGAAATGGGTTGCCATGGCCGAGCAGCTGCACACAAGCCTCTGGAGCAGTGGAAACGCGTTCTCTGGAGTGATGAATCACGCTTCACCATCTGGCAGTCCGACGGACGAATCTAGATTTGGCAGATGCCAGGAGAATGCTCCCTGCCCAAATTCATAGTGCCAACTGTAAAGTTTGGTGGAGGAGGAATAATGGTCTGGGGCTGCTTTACATGGTTTGGGCTCGGGCCCTTAGTTCCAGTGAAGGGAAATCTTAAGACTAGAAATCTGTGTTTCCAACTTTGTGGCAACAGTTTGGGGAAGGCCCTTTCCTATTTCAGCACGACAATGCTGAAAGCGAGGTCCATACAGAAATGGTTTTTCGAGATCGGTGTGGAAGAACTTGACTGGCCTACACAGAGCTTTGAACTCAACACCATTAAACACCTTTGGGATGAATTGGAGCGCCGACTGCGAGCCAGGCCTAATCGCCCAACATCAGTGCCCGACCTCACTAATGCTCTTGTGGATGAATGGAAGCAAGTCCCCGCAACAATGTTCCAACATCTAGTGGAAAGCCTTCCCAGAAGAGTGGAGGCTGTTATAGCAGCAAAGGGGTGACCAACTCAATATTAATGTCCATGATTTTGGAATGAGATGTTCGACGAGCAGGTGTCCACATACCTTTGGCCATGTAGTGTAACTCCTACTCCAGAATAGATTATATTCTAGTTTCCCACACTGCATACTCAGATACTCATTATGCAACTATTTGGAAAATAACTAGATGTTTATCTAACACAGAATGGTGGGTCTGTTGAAGATGCCCATATCCTATGGAAGTCTATAAAGGGATTTATCAGGAACTTGTCAGTGTCATTTGTGTCTCACCTTAATAAAACCATAATGACAACAATTAACAAACTAGAAACATGTTTGGCTAATCTGGAATGAGAGCAACAAATCTCTTACTCTGACGACAAAAAGAAAAGAATAGATGCAGTTAAATTAGAATGTAACTCTTTGCTCAGACACAGGGCAGAATTGTTCATTCATCCAATCAGACATAACTATTATTTTAATGGGGATAAACCAAGTCCTCTTTCAGCAATGTGACTCAGAAGCACTGAGAAATACTCTAGTATTACAGCTATGAAAGCACAGAATGGCTTGTTAACTCATCCTTTGGAAATCAATGCAGATTTGGGTTCTTTTTAGCTGAATACTCTATGCCAGCAGTATTGAGCTCTTACCCTATGAGGTCCAGAGCCTGCTGGTTTTCTGTTCTACCTGATCATTAATTGCACCCACCTGGTGTCCAATGTCTAAATCAGTCCCTGATTAGAGGGGAACAATGAAACTACCTGGTGTAACTGGCTTCGAGGGCCAGAGTTGAGTTTGAGGGCTCGATAAATCTGATATTACTTTGAGCGGTGTTGGCACTAAGAGCGGATATTCCTTACCTTTCCAACGAAGGATCACAATCCCTTGTGGAACCCATTTCATTGGATGAACTTAAACAGGCACGAACAAATATGAAAAAAGGCCAATCCCAGAATTCTACCTTGCCTTTTGGGATAAACTAGGCCTATTTTTACATGATTTGATTCTGACATTCTGTTGACAAGGGATCTTTTCACAATGATGTAAACTCTGCAATGATTGCGGTACCTCCGAAGCCCAATAAAGATCACACTCTAATGGGAAGCTCAATCGACCTTTGTCGTTGTTGTGCTCGGAAGTGAAATTGTATGCTAGTGTCCTCTCAGCCCGTTTAGAATCCAGTGTGACGACACTAGTGCATCCCGATCAGACAGGGTTTATTAAAACTCGACTAGCCTTAGATAATGTGTGTCATTTATTACATGTTGTTTAAAACATGAGCTGGCGCACACCCAGAATAACAGTTTGTGTGGAGGTGCTGACTAACCACGAATAAACTATCAACTATCAAAATAAAGTAGTTGCACACTCCATATATAATCTCCCAGCAATTGAATGGGTATTTACCAACGTTTCGGCATCACTGTGCCTTCCTCGGGGTAATGTCATGAATACTTGCCCCAGGTTATGTAGACACACAGTGCAATTAGTGTAACCAATGACAGTAGTGAGGGGTGTGTCATAATGATTAAGTTAATTCAAATTAATTAGTGAAACTGTTAAACAATAGTATATGGCATATGAAATACATTATGCTATTGTTATCATATAGAAACATAATGGAATATTGTACATCATATTAGCATCAACATACATTATTGTTTCATGTAATCTTTTGGTTCAACCTTAATATATAAGGAACGTCATCAACTGGGGGAACATATTAGGTGTACGCTAATAAGCTGTAAAAAGTATTCTTTCAATTTATAACACTTGTTCATAAAGGAAAATGCGTTCATAAGGGCCTGAGATCAAAGTCTCCAGTAAGCCTCCCTTTGTAGTAGTAGGATCTCGTTGTTACCTCCTCTCCTTGGTAGAACAACATGATCAATGCCTGTGTATTTGAGGGAGGAGATGGGATGGTTCGCTTCAACAAAGTGAGCTGCTACTGGATAGTCAATGTTCCTACACCTGATTTTCTTTTGTTCAGCTATGCGTTGTTTTAATTGTCTTTTCGTTTGTCCTACGTTGACTTTTCCACATGAACAGGTGATGAGATGGATTCCTCCCTTGGTCTTGCATGAGATGATACCCCTAACAGGGATCTTTCCACCTGTATGTGTCTGAAGAAAGACGTTTTTATAGTACTATTGCACTGTGTACATGAGCCACATTTGTAGGTCCCATTTGGGACAGGTTCATGCCACTAATGACATTAGATCTCCATGTACCGTTCTCTCCTTGGATGCTGAGAAGGCGTTTGATAGGTCAGAGTAGGATTTTCTATGGTCGGTATTAAGCGATTTAATTTAGGAACCAAGTTTATCAGCATGATTCAAGTTTTATATGCAAATCTTTCTGCCATGGTGTCCACACAGGGGGCAATCCCCGTATCCAGAAGCTGTCGCCAAGGATGCCCAATCTCGCCTTTGCTCTTCGCCCTTTCCATCGAACTGCTAACACAGAAAATCAGACAGCACCCTTCCTTACATAGGGATGGTACACTGATAATGCTGTCTCATAATTACCACATACTCTCTACATTTGATGATTATAGCACCCTCTCAGGGTACAAAATGAATTGGACAAAATCAGCTATGATGTCATTAAGCTTAGGACTCACTCCGTCAATGGTACCCAAACACATCCCATTGGTAAAGAGCTTTACATTGTTTTTTTAATTTTTTTGTATATGTTTATTTCACCTTTATTTAACCAGGTAGGCCAGTTGAGAACACCTTTATTTAACCAGGTAGGCCAGTTGAGAACACCTTTATTTAACCAGGTAGGCCAGTTGAGAACACCTTTATTTAACCAGGTAGGCTAGTTGAGAACACCTTTATTTAACCAGGTAGGCCAGTTGAGAACACCTTTATTTAACCAGGTAGGCTAGTTGAGAACACCTTTATTTAACCAGGTAGGCCAGTTGAGAACACCTTTATTTAACCAGGTAGGCCAGTTGAGAACACCTTTATTTAACCAGGTAGGCCAGTTGAGAACACCTTTATTTAACCAGGTAGGCTAGTTGAGAACACCTTTATTTAACCAGGTAGGCTAGTTGAGAACACCTTTATTTAACCAGGTAGGCTAGTTGAGAACAAGTTCTCATTGACAACTGCGACCTGGCCAAGATAAAGCAAAGCAGTGTGACACAAACAATGCAGAGCTACACATGGGATAAACAAAAGTACAGTCAATAACACAATAGAAAAGTCTATATACCATGTTTGCAAAAGTAGTAAGATTAAGGAGGTAAGGCAATAAATAGGCCATAGTGGCGAAATAATTACAAATGAGCAATTAAACACTGGAGTGATAGATGTGCAGAAGATGAATGTGCAACTAGAGATACTGGGGTGCAAAGGAGCAAAAAATAAATAACAATGTGGGGATGAGGTAGTTGGGTGGGCTATTTACTGATGGGCTGTGTACAGGTGCAATGGTTGGTAAGCTGCTCTGACAGATGGGTATACTGTATAGATATTTTCCTCAAAAAATGGCATTAAATCATTTCCAAATATATGTGAGTAGAAGAGTACCTTTCTAAATGTTTACAGCTTCCCAACTCTCTACAAGCTAAAATATCCATCATTAAGATGATTATTCTTCCCCAAATTAACTTTTTCTCTGCAATGATTACACTAGCTCCACCAAAGAAATACTTGGACAATATCTTGTCTTTAGCCTCTCAATTTGTATGGAAAGGTAAGTGACCTCGATTTAAACTATCCACTATGCATCGTGACAAGGGAGATGGCGGGCTTTCTCTGCCTAACTTTAGTTTCTAGTTTTATTAGTCGTATGTGTCGTATCGTCCAACTAAATGCTTACTGGCAGGTTCCTTCTGGACAATGCAACAACAATATGAAATAATACAAGATAAGAAACTGAACATAAAGTAAATGGCTCAGTAGAATAGAAGTTTGTTTTACTTTTGGGCTTTTGTGCTATGCCCCCTTTCAGCATGGTTTGTGCTATGCCCCCTTTCAGCATGGTTTGTGCTATGCCCCCTTTCAGCATGGTTTGTGCTATGCCCCCTTTCAGCATGGTTTGTGCTATGCCCCCTTTCAGCATGGTTTGTGCTATGCCCCCTTTCAGCATGGTTTGTGCTATGCCCCCTTTCAGCATGGTTTGTGCTATGCCCCCTTTCAGCATGGTTTGTGCTATGCCCCCTTTCAGCATGGTTTGTGCTATGCCCCCTTTCAGCATGGTTTGTGCTATGCCCCCTTTCAGCATGGTTTGATTCAAATGCTTTAATGTCCTGTAGACTATGGAAGAGAATTTGGCTTTGCCACCTTGACTTCAGGATCTTGTCTATTCTGCAGTACCATTAAAACAAGCCAAGTTATGTTTTGAACCACTAATGTCCTTTGTTGTGCTTTGTGCTTAATATAAAAAGAATTCTAACACAATTCACAAGTGGTATGCTCAGTCACCAAATTTCCACAATCACTCCCTTCTTTCTGGCGGTTTCATTCACCCCTATAGGAGGATAGAGGTGTTCATGTTTGGATGATCTATTTAGAGATGAAGGTTTGCAAGCCTTTGATGATCTTAGGGCTATATTTCAATTACCTGGTACCTCTTCTTTATTTTATCTATGTTTAAGATCAGCAATGCGGGCGTATGGTGTCTACCAACAATGGCTGTACATAGGCCTTCAGCACATTTTGTTTCAGCAACATGACATCCCCTCCCTCAGACCAAGAGACATGCCCCCCCCCCCCCCAACAACATGAAGTACATAGAATATTCCATGTCTACTAACTCAAAGGGTTTGATCTGTATACGGTATGTTAGTTGCAGCTTACAAATCAGTACCGTTTAAGAATCAATGGATTAGCGAACTATCTACTTTCGATTATCCTATTTGTTGGGATACTGCATGGGAGGACTTAGTGGGTTCATCTAAGAATCCCAATCATGAGCGGAAACACTTTAATTTCATACACAGGGTAAACCGTCCACCAAGAAAATGTCATTTAATGAAAATCATAACCTCTCCTCTGTGTGATCTATGTAACCAAGGTACCTTGGGCTCACAGGAGGTTGGTGCCACCTTAATTGGGGAGGACGGGCTTGCGGTAATGGCTGGAGCGGAATCAGTGGAATGGTATCACATATATCAAACACATGGGTTGATGCCATTCCATTCGCTCCGTTCCAGCCATTATTATGAGCCGTCCTCCCCTCAACAGCCTCCTCTGCTCGGGCTCCTTTACGCATATGTACTGAGAGGGGCAAGGGTGTGGAGAAATTTTGGGAAGAGGTATCCTCTGTCTTATCTGGCGTACTTGATATGACTATACCTTGTTCCCCTAAACTGTTATCACTTAATGATAATTCACCACGTATCATGTCATTACAGAAAAGACGTATCATGTTGTCAGGTTTGACAGCAGCTCAAAAGATATTGGCCCTAAGATGGCAACCTCCACATTCTTTGGCTATGTCCCATTGGATCCGCCCTTTTGTAGATATAATTTATTTACAACTATCCACTGCTAGGATCCATGGGGCTATAGCCAAGCAACAATTGACAGCTGGTTATCTGCAGCTGAAACCATTAAACTACTATAGTGCGTATATTTCCCAACAGATTGCCTGTTACTTGTTCATTTTCGGTCTCATGTGCAAAAGTGTACCCCGCTGATTTTATCACAATTGCTTGATTTAGCTTTTAATTTCATGGAGATCAGGTTGGGTGGGTTGGGGTGGTCGCCAGGAGGGGATGGATGGTGGGTTGATGCAGTTGGGTGGCCGATATATGTGTGTATAGGCTATGTGGTCTATTCTACTGTAATTATGTAACCTTTCCTGCTGCTTTTTGTTGTTGTCTTTGTTCCTTTGAAAATAAATCAAATGTTGATCCCAAAAAAAGGAATAGGAGTCAATAAATGAAAAATACAGATTTTGTAATAAGGAATAGGCTTTTATTTCTACTGTGTCTACTGTTAACTTGTAAATGTTAATTACAGTACAAAAACATGGCTGTCATTTAGGCATTTTTAAATTACAGTAAATTGTGTTTACTTGCATCAGGTATCTGTATCTGTAATTGACAAAACAACAAAGCAAATTGCAAGTCATTCATTAACATTGGTGTCATGTTCAATGAAAATTGCTGAAAATTGCTATTCTTGGATTGCTTCTTTCTTAGACGTCTGATGCAGCAATGTTCTTCTGAAAACTATTACAAACTAATTTCCTGAAAGATAAACTTGCCTGCCTCAGCATAAGTGCTTCAATTCTCTAAATTAAAATAGTCAACTGAACCCAGCAACTGTGGGGTGTCTGTCTTTTATAGGCAGTGAGACGGTGAAGAGCAGAGACAGCAACTACATCACTGCACACAGCCATGTTTAGTCCAGGGTAACAAAGACCTTCGGCTCGAAACGTTGCCCAATAGAACTGTGGCAGCATTCTACAGTGTGTGGGTATCTATCTATTTTCATGCAGACAAAATAGGGCCCTGTTTCCCTCACACACTCCCTATCTAATGATCAGAGAGGTCATCTGTGGACTGGCCTACACCTGTCATTCAACTGAGTACCTGCCAATCACTGTCACCCACCTGCTCCGTCACTGTGTGATTCATGTAAAGGTGGAACCAGCTGCCTGACCATGAGACTGCACATCTCACAGCAGTGCACTACACTCTAAACTAATGGCCACGTCTTAGAGCACAGACATGTTCCTGAAAGAGCAGTGGATTACAGACACAGTTATTAAAAGACTGTTAGGATGCTCTTCTAGCTCTTTGATTCACATTTGTAATGATGAGGCTTTTGGTTGAAAGAATGTTTCAGAGTTATAGTCCTTCTCTCTTTCTCTTGCTTTGACATTTAAATGCTTTTGTGGATTTTAAGGTGAAATTGTCAAAGGCATTTGTAGCCAATTATACACTCTGGCCTGCCTGTTGTGGAGGGGAGAATGAATGACAAACCTAAATCACTCTTAGCATCTCATCTCCCTAGCTGCGTGTGGTGGGGCTCCACAGAGTGCCATCCACCTCTCTGAGCTGCTGGAGAAGGAGGGAGCGAGTGATAGATAACACTACTCAAGCAGAAGATTTGCCCCCCCCCCCACCCATATCCAGCATGTCTGAACAATGGATGTGTTCCCAGACTGACACTAACCATTATGATAATGTGGGGCTCATAGGGAATGATTGATGCTAAGGCAGGTCAAGTAGCTCGACCTGGACAATGGCACTACCACTCACATGCACTACCTGTACCCATCCAATAGTGTCAAACACTGCATAGACTACACTGTCCAGTCCCCATAGACTACACTGTCCAGTCCCTACTCCCTATAGCATCCACAGGATTCACCCCATGACCAAAACATCGAATCACCATCAAATCCCCTTAACAAATTGCAGATATAAGATATGGTCACAAAAATGAATCTACAGTCAAACATTTAAATGAAATGTGCAGATGTTTTCACCGCATTAACATTTGGGAAATGCATATACACATAAATGGACCTTGAGGAATTCAAAAGAAATTCACATTAGGCACTAGAGAAATTCAAAAAGCCCAGAGTCAGTATTCATGACACACAGAACTGTTCAGGTTGATACACCGCAATCCACATGCATAAATCATGAGTAACAACATTATACCTCCCCAAATGATGAAATTTTCATAGATCCAAAATGATGGTGCAACCCTGTGTTATATCACTCTGAGTATGAATGGTGTAGCAGAAGATGATCCATTAATTGAATAATTAATTCATCATTAAGTCTAGACGGTGATGACACACTCCTTAACCACCTGAGGCATTTCAATGACATGTCTCTTGGTCTAAGGGAGAGGATGTCACGTTGCAGAAACAAAATGTGCTGAAGGCCTATGCACAGCCATTGTTGGTACACTTCTACAATGGTATAGGCCTGCTAAAATAGCCTACTATGCTTGCTAAGTCTTGGTTATGTGACAGGGTTATGATTCAATATAGCCTGTGGCCTATTTGAATGCAACACACATTTAGTTGAATGTGACAGAGACATAAGAATAGGATACTTGTTTGCTCTTATTTTAATAGGTCTTTATCAATAAAATGTCCCAATAAGGTGCAGAGCGTTCAATTTGCATGCTGGGGGGCAAGGACACCCGCAGCTCCACAAAAATGATTGACAACCATGTGCCATTATCACGCCTGCTTCCGCTCTCCCTACCTGGCGCTCGAGGGCGCCAGGCTGCCCGGCATTACGCACTCCTGCCACCATCATTACGCACTCCTGCCACCATCATTACGCACTCCTGCCACCATCATTACGCACTCCTGCCACCATCATTACGCACTCCTGCCACCATCATTATGCAAACCTGCTTCTCTCGTCATGCGCATCAGTGATTCATTGGACTCACCTGGACTCAATCACCTTTGTATTTCCTCCCCTATAACTGTCTGCTCCCCAGCTCTGTTCCGCGCTTCTGCATTGATAGTCGTATGTCTCTGTACTACCCTGCTCTGACGCTGTTCCTGTCCTGTTCCCTGTCTGTGTAAATTAAATGCTCCCTCTCCGCACCTGCTTTTCATCTCCAGCGCCGGTTCTTACAGAATGCTGAAGCCATCAAATTAAGCATCAGGGAGTGCTGGTGTTTCGGTTGGTGGTGACGTCGGTTCCGGGGGCTGCAGCCAAGGGAAGAAGGGGTTGCCTCAGCTGGCTCGTCGGGCTTCCACGCCCTAGCTGGCTCAAGAGGTCTCCTTGCCCCGGTTGGCTCGGCCATCCCACGTCAGGCCTCCGCTGGATCGTCAGGGTTTTACGCCTCAGCCGGCTCATCAGGCTCCCATGTCCCAGCGGGATCATCAGGCTGTCAGGCCTCGACTGGATCGTCAGGCTCTTACGCCTCAGCCGGCCCATCAGGCTCCCACGTCCCAGCGGGATCATCAGGCTGTCAGGCCTCGACTGGATCGTCAGGCTCTTACGCCTCAGCCGGCCCATCAGGCTCCCACGTCCCAGCGGGATCATCAGGCTGTCAGGCCTCGACTGGATCGTCAGGCTCTTACGCCTCAGCCGGTTCGCCAGGCTCCTACGCCTCTGCCATTTCGCCGGGCTTCTACGCCCCAGACGGCTGGTCCAGCACCCATGCCTCGGCAGGCCCGTCAGACTAGACCAGGTGGGATGAAGGGTGACACCCCTAGAGGCGAGGGTACTGTCACGCCTGCTCTCGCTCTTCTTCCCTGGCTGCCCTGCATTACGCACTCCTGCCACCATCATTACGCACACCTGCTTCCCTCGTCACAGGTATCAGCGATTCATTGCACTCACCTGCACTCAATCACTTGTGCTATTTCCTTCCATATATGTTTCTGTTCCCCGCTTCAGCATTATTTGTCATATGTCTTTGTATTTCCTGGTTCTGACGCTGTTCCTGTCCTGTTCCATGTCTGTGCAAGATTAAACATTCACTCTCCGTACCTGCTTCTCACCTCCAGCATCGGCTCTTACAGCTGGGATTGCTAAATAAATGTGAACTGTGAGCATATATTGTGAGCACAGTCCGAACTACACATTTTCGATAATTCCATACAACACAATTGTGCACATTTAGCTCTATCAGAGTTATACAGCATGCTCTTCGTGGGTTCTCCCTGTCAAGCAGCAAAAGTCTGCACTTGCCGATGTACTGTTAGCTGATAATGTTTACTTTGCAAGCTACTGGTTGAAACTTGGCTAACGTGAAGTTGGCTAACATCCCCGTTTCAACATTGTTTTCAAGCCTGTTTAATCACGATTGCTGCTGACAGACATGATAGATTGATGATTGATTGATGGACCATGTCAAATTGGCTAGCAGGTTAATAACAGATCACATTAATATGGCTAGTTAACAAGTTAACTTTCAGGGGATAAATTATATAGCTGTATATCCAAATATTGTTTGATGTGCTTGTCATCTATAGTGGTGATGACAAAAAAGCATAATCTCTGATGACACAATGTTTGTCTGCTTAGCTAGCTACATGCCAAATGGATAGTCTACCCTCACGTATATGAAATGATATCATCAATTGATGTTTACTGAGCATGAAAAGCATGCAGTTACTTGCTGTATAACTCTGATGACTGAGTTAAATGTGGAATAATTGGAAATGTGTCGTTCTGACTATACTCTTCAAGAGGTGATGATATTAAAACCAAAATAGTTATTACATTTATTTAACAATCCCTTGAAAACGGCATTCAGTTGTCAATGGTTTTAGCGGAGTTGGATGTCTCCTTGACCCCTAGAAGTCAAATCAAACTCTCTGCACCGTATTGTGATGTTTTATTGAAAACAACCAATAGCAGGTAGTGCTGAGCAATTAACTCAAATGTCGGTTATTTTTCAATATTTAAACAACTAATTGACCAACATCGGTTCAATTATTTGATTTCCATTTTGTTCTGTTTTTTTTCTGTGAGCTCAATGCTCAGATAATTCAGATCAAGCCCATACTGTGTGATGTAGTAGGGAGCTGTAGTTTCCAACAGGCCAATATTCTACCTACTTTAGTGCATAAAATGTGGTAATTCATTACAATGCCCATAATCCATTGCACACCTACTTGTCCGGTCTGTTTGGTGGCAGACACACGGAGAGGGAGAGGGAGTTGGAGAGGGAGAGGGAAAGAAGAGACAGAAGAATGCACAATTGAGAGGATAGAGAGCAGTTGCTTCACAAGGTATCTCTACCTGAAAATACATCATCTAAGTGATTGATAGTTGGTATTCAGCAGTAAAACTATGCATTATTTACTTTGAAGAACTACTAAAATAGTGATTTTGGCAGGCAGCATAGGCAGCAGCTCTATAGAGAAGAGATGACTTGGAAATTCAACTGAAACTAATGTAATATAGACAACTTAAATATTTTATTAAAGTAAAGTAATATGAATAAACGGTTAGTAAGCTATAAGCGGAAATGGGCAGTAACTACCATGATGGGACTTAGTTCATTGTTGTATTGTGTGTTGTTACAGACTTTAAACCACATCATGTATATTGCATTTAATGTTTTAACAAATTATCTAAACTGAAATCTAAAACCATGATTATTATTTAATTTTACCTTTATTTAACTAGACAAGTCAGTTAAGAACAAATTCTTATTTTCAATGACGGCCTAGGAACAGTGGGTTAACTGCCTGTTCAGGTGCAGAACGACAGAATTGTACCTTGTCAGCTCGGGGGTTTGAACTTGAAACCTTCCGGTTACTAGTCCAATGCTCTAACCACTAGGCTACCCTGCCGCCCCAATAACAATCTAACCAAAACCGAACCGACCTCAAAAAGCACCAATCACTCAGCACTAATAACAGGTGTCTACATATTTCTCCACCAACTTGTCGGCTCCATCATAGGCAGCTCTCAGTGAAAGACGAAGTATAGGTGGGCCTAAATAAGTATAGATGTGCCGACAGATGTGCCTAAATATACGCTGAGTGTATAAAACATTAGAAACACCTTCCTAATGTTGAGTTGCAACCCTTTTTGCCCTCAGGACAGCCTCAATTCATCGGGTCGTGGACTCTACAAGGTGTCGACAGCGTTCCACAGGGATGCTGGTCCATGTTGACTCCAATGCTTGCCACAGTCGTGTCAAGTTAGCTGTACGTCCTTTGGGTGGTGGACCATTCTTGATACACACGAGGAACAGCGTGAAAAACCCAGCAGAGTTGCAGTTCTTCACAAAGTAAAATCGGTGCGCCTGGCACCTACTACCATACAGCAGAAGGCGTATGTGACAAAATTTGATTTGATTTGATTTACCCCGTTCAAAGGTACTTAGAATATTTTGTCTTGCCCCTTCACCCTCTGAATGGCACACATGCACAATTCATGTTTCAATTGTCTAAAGGCTTAAAAATCCCTCTTTAAGCTGTCTCCTCCCCTTCATCTACACGGATTGAAGTGGATTTAATAAGTGACATCAATAAGTGATCATCATTCAGTCTATGTCATGGAAAGTGCCGGTGTTCTTAATGTTTTGTTTACTCAGTGTATTTGCCTGATTTGAGTGTAGGCTACTGTAAGCTATTACAGCTAACTAACCTGCTGACCAAAATAAATGTACACATACATGTTATTCAATCATTGCATCCACACTGCTCGTGCGCATCGACGAGTATATGCGTAGCCAGGCTCTAAAATAGAACTTGTTTCTATTTCTGATGCTTGACACGCTGCAAGTCCCGCCTCTCCCACCTCCTCATTCGTTTTTAGGAGCATATACCCTAAATATACATGGGTGATTGAACAATGAACTGAGGTCCACACTCCAGGCCAGTTGGTGGTGGTAATGCACCTTAAAGTTGGTTGCCAACCATCATATAAAGTCCAAAGAAGAAGAAGCCTGAAGGAGGAGAGATTACTAGAAACTAACTCAGTTTACCCTTTTAACTGAGGATTTATTGTCAGAGTAGAGGACCTCGTGCATTTCAGGTAAAATAACAACCTAATGTTTATATCCCAGGACAAATTAGCTAGCAAAGGCAAGCTAGCTAGCTAAATTGGAATGAATGTGTAATGCTTTTCGACCTGTCCCCAAATTAATATAGTTCGTTTTTCGTTTCAGAGTTCGTTTCAGAGTTCGTTTCGGAGTTCGTTTCAGAGTTCGTTTTGACATTTCAACCTGCGTGTCCTGATCGCATCTGGTGTGGGTAGACAAAATCCAAACGTGTGCGGTGGCGCACGTGGGCGCACTGGCGTGCCAGGTGTAGTCAGCATGTAAGACTTCATTCACGATTTACAGTTGCATTTGGTTATATTTTGCCGATTGTAAGTTTACCAATGCCTTAAGTATTTCCGTATACATAGCCTACTAGGATGAAGAGGAAAATCAGCAACTCTTGGAGGGCAGTGGAAGTTGAGAAAAGAGTTTATGTGAAAGTAGTCTAGACCTGAAACCAATGCATATCAGACTTTTGCCTTCACTGGGATTTAAAGACCAAAAGAAATGTGGGTTTTATACATTTCAAAACGCCCTTCTATGAGCCCAAAGACCAATCCAAATTGGAATACGAAACAAACATAGACTGACCAATAGGCTAGATTACGATTATGGAGGATACAATTTTTGTAAATGCAAATCACAAATGTATTTAAAAAGTCTTAAAATCAAATAGTTTTTATTTCAAGGAAGTACTATTTTATTTAAAGTCGGGCTTTTTTGTAAAAGCATTTTTCCCAAAAAACGGAATCAGCCATTGCTTAGGACCTTTGCAAGACTATTTTAAAGTAAAAACTATAGAATCTATAGAAAAATATTTGACACGTGCCTTTCTGTAGGGAACATTTAAAGCTTTTGGCATATATCACAGGTGAGAAGAACATATGAGGAGGAAAACTCCTCCATAAAATGTATTCATGAAATCTTATTAGACAGCACGCATGTAGCCAACTCCCGCGCACTCCCAATGTGACTTTGAGTCGGTGGGTAGTAATGCATAATATGTCCTACATTATAGGCTACTAGTACACAGGAGTGGCCTCGGCGGATGCTGATTTGACTGGGCAGACAGTTTGGCTTGTGAACAGGAGTATCTTTCTTTAAGCAAACAGCCCTGGAGCTTTGACATTCATGGAGTTCGAAGGACAGGCAGACGTAGAAAACACACGCATCGAGAATATTGTTTTAAACGATCATCATGTTCCAGAGAGAAACGCGGGGTGTGTGGGTCCAGCATCAGTGACTGATAACTCACGGAACAGGTGGCGCACAGAGACCTTCAGGGCACAGGGTAAAGGGAGATCCGGGAGCAGGACACTGCTGGGCGGCCGCTAATTTCTGCATTTCTGTGTCACGATTCCCTCTCTGTCTCTTGGCGGCTTGTAGGCTCTTTAACAATGTGACCTATTAATGTAAACTAGTAGCTTTAATTATATACTGCACTATATGATTTAGCTGGCACTGGTCCCACGACGAACCCAGCGCTGTACCTGTATCGCAGTGATTAGTGGAAGAGCGCTCTTCTGGAGAAGAGATGAGTCAAATCATTAGAAGAGACTTTTATTATCGCTTTGCACACATATTTAAATGTCACCCCACATAACAAAATTATACACATTATATAACTAGGCTATATAAGGCCTGCTTTTAGTAATAACACACATATTATTTAAAATAAAATAATGAATCAATACTAATACTACCACTAATAATAATAATTATATAATACTATTACGTATCCTTTAAGTTACTTTTTAGTATTTGCTTTCGTTAGGTCTATAACACTAGCATTTAAATAGACAACCACCTCGATTCTAAGACATAGACTATACTTCACAGGACATTGGGATATTATGTTGTTATAGGCTACCGGTAGGCAATATTGTCAAACAATAAGCGGCTAAATGTACGGCCTTGTAATATTATTTCAGAAGTGAAATAGAAGGACACCATCTGGATAATCAATCACATTTAGTCTGTATTCTACGCTATGAAATAATGACATAAGAGTATCGCTCCTGATCATTGTGGACAATGAGGATGACCCGGTCGGTGAAAGAGCACGAGAGAGAGACCCCATGCTGTTCCCATGCCTCTGCTATGCCACATTGGTTGCTTTTTACTTCCTGGGCCCCGCCCCCTGAACTAGCCTACACTACAATACATGGCAGTGATCTAAACAGTTATTTTGGTCGCTTAATTACGTCTAAAACGTATACATTAGCCTTCTCAAAATGCCACATCAGCATCGTCACACAGCCCTAATAACTAACATCTCATTCCCAGTGGTGATTTCCGTCCTCCTCCTCCCGGAGCATCTTTTAGCCTATCTGTCTATGACGATCTAACTATCAGGCACCGTGAAACAAACAGACATTCCTTGTCCCACCCCTTAACTAGGAGCCCAGCACATGAGCGTCAATGTAAACATACACAGACATAGGCTACAAAGCAGTAGTATCCTAGCGGATGTGGGGTTGACACTCTGACAATTAACCGCGCGCACTCATTCGCACACGTGTGTGTGTGTGTGTGTGTTTGTGTGTGTGTGTATAGTAACAACGTACTGATTTGCAGGAAACTCCCACATGCCACAAACATCTACAATAATTACACTTTTTATGCTCTCATTAGAGCCTCGAATGCTTTAAAAAAGATATACTGTTTTTGAAAAGGGTGTTGCTGCGTGCATACAGAAGCAAATAAATGATACCAGAACCGACCTTTATGCATTCCA
The DNA here is from genome assembly GCF_021184085.1 of Oncorhynchus gorbuscha. Classification (NCBI taxonomy): domain Eukaryota; kingdom Metazoa; phylum Chordata; class Actinopteri; order Salmoniformes; family Salmonidae; genus Oncorhynchus; species Oncorhynchus gorbuscha. The sequence goes on from NC_060176.1 coordinate 18,951,431, forward strand.
GTAAACCTGTCTTTCAGCACAGTGAGTTCGTATATCTTTCCGAATTCCTCAAAAAGGGGCTTCAGATCTTTCTCCTCCAGGTTTCTGGGAATCTGTCCGATAAACAGTTTGATGGCGTCGTGGTCCTTCATTGGAATGGTGTTCTGACCGATCATGAGTCCGTTCATCCTGCCGGCGCTGTTCGTGGTGCTGAATCCATTCTCTTGCTGCACTCCGTTTGCAGTGACTGTAGCCATCTTTCCTAAATGGGCCGGCGGCTGGTCTCTCTCTCGCTCTCTCTCTCTCTCTCCCTTTCTCCCTTTCCCTCTCTCTCAAGTCAACTGCAAACTCCCCCTACTTTATTTGTATCTTCTTTCTCTCTCCCTGTCCCTCTCCCCTTTTACACAGTTTCTCTCTTCTTCTTTCTCCTTTCTCTCAATCTATCCTATTGCTTTGATTTCGCTTCATTTATGTTTGATGTATTTTCATTTCTCTAACCCGTTCTCAATCTGTTTCTTTCTCCCTGTGTCAGCTGCCACTCTGCCTAGTGACGTCAGCTCGTAGGCTTCTGACTAGACCCCTAGCTAATTTGCATAACAAGCCCGGTTTAGCCAATTGGAGGGCAGAACGACCGAGAGCGGACAGGGTGTAGTGAGAATCCAAACATTTGTGTAAAGGGAAAGCTCGAGACTTTTAAGAGGAACAAAAACAGGAACTTGCCGCTGTAGGCTACGATGAAATTGAATTCTGTAGATAATCATTCTCACAGGTAGCCTTGTTCTGGCTAATAGGAAAGACACATTTAGATGTGTAGGCTATTGTCTGCTGTGTTTTGATGTCGCGCGCTCAAAGAAAACCCAGTATCTACATTCCTAACATGTTGCTGTCCATGGTGCTGAATTGGCGCTACGGTTTAGTTTCAACAGTTTTTGGACTGATCTACGGGTTAATTTCACCCGCTTCATTATCAACGGGACTTTGTCTATACATATCAAAATCCACATAACTGATGTATATGTTGTCATATTAAAGTACAACTAATTAAGTTTTGCTTTTGTAATCATGGTTTATGAAAGGCTCAACAGTTTGGTCATAATTAGGTCAGAGATCCTAAGTGGTGATGATGTGCACTATTACGGCAGGGATGAGATTATTGATGGGATGCTGAATGACTCCAGTACTGTAAGGCTATTTTGAGAGCCAGGCAACAGGTTATGCAGAGATGAATTGTTCATCAGTCAGTGGTGGCAAATATTCTAGAGAAGGATATGACTACAGTTGAAGTCAGAAGTTTACATACACTTAGGTTGGAGTTATTAAAACTCGTTTTTCAACCACTCCACAGATTTCTTGTTAACAAGCCATAGTTTTGGCAAGTCGGTTAAGACATCTACTTTATGCATGACACAAGTAATTTTTCCAACAATTGTTTACAGACAGATTATTACACTTATAATTCACTGTATCACAATTCCAGTGGGTCAGAAGTTTACATACACTAAGTTGACTGTGCCTTTAAACAGCTTGGAAAATTCCAGAAAATGATGTCATGGCTTTAGAAGCTTCTAATTTGAGTCAATTGGAGGTGTACCTGTGGATGTATTTCAAGGCCGACCTTCAAAAGCAGTGCCTCTTTGCTTGACATCATGGGAGAATCAAAATAAATCAGCCAAGACCTCAGAAAAAATATTGTAGACCTCCACAAGTCTGGTTCATCCTTGGGAGCAATTTCCAAATGCCTGAAGGTACCACGTTCATCTGTACAAACAAGAGTACGCAAGTATAAACACCATGGGACCACGCAGCCATCATACCGCTCAGGAAGTCTCCTAGAGATGAACATAATTTGGTGCGAAAAGTGCAAGTCAATTCCAGAACAACAGCAAAGACCCTTGTGAAGATGCTGGAGGAAACAAAAGTATCTATATCCAAAGTAAAACGAGTCCTATATCGACATAACCTGAAAGGCCGCTCAACAAGGAAGAAACTATTACTTCAAAACCACCATAAAAAAGCCAGACTACAGTTTTCAACTGTACATGTGGACATAGGTCATACTTTTTGGAGAAATGTCCTCTGGTCTGATGAAACAAAAATAACTGTTTGGCCATAATGAACATTGTTATGTTTGGAGGAAAAAGGGGGAGGCTTGCAAGCCGAAGAACACCATCCCAACCGTGAAGCATGGGGGTGGCAGCATCATGTTGTGGGGTGCTTTGTTGCAGGAGGGACTGGTGCACTTCACAAAATAGATGGCATCATAAGGGAGCAAAATTATATGGATATATTGAAGAAACATCTCAAGACATCTGTCAGGAAGTTAAAGCTTGGTCGTAAATGGGTCTTCCAGATGGACAATGACCCCAAGCATACTTCCAAAGTTGTGGCAAAATGGCTTAAGGACAAAATCAAGGTATTGGAATGGCCATCACAAAGCCCTGACCTCAACACTATAGAACATTTGTGGGCAGAACTGAAAAAGCGTGTGCTAGCAAGGAGGCCTACAAACCTGACTCAGTAGCTCTATCAGGAGGAATGGGCCAAAATTCACCCAACGTATTGTGGGAAGCTTGTGGAAGGCTACCCAAAACGTTTGACCCAAGTTAAACAATTTAAAGGCAATGCTACCAAATACTAATTGAGTGTATGTAAACTTCTGACCCACTGGAAATGTGATGAAAGAAATAAAAGCTGAAATAAATAATTATCTACTATTATTCGGACATTTCACATTATTAAAATAGTGATCCTAACTGACCTGATACAGGGATTTTTTAATAGGATTAAATGTCAGGAATTGTGAAAAACTTAGTTTAAATGTATTTGGGTAAGGTGTATATAAACGTCTGACTTCAACTATATCTAGATTATATGCCTAACTAGTGGTTAACATTCAGATATTCTCATAACATCTTATGCATAGTTATATAGGTGTGGCAAATATTGATTGTTGCATGATTGTAACATCTATGCATATGATTAAAAAGTATATATATGTATGGTATGTCAATTCAATATTATTATTATTGTTTTTATTTTAATTTGACCCCTTTTTCTCCCCAATTTAGTGGTGTCCAATCGTTGTAGTAGCTACTATCTTGTCTCATCGCTACAACTCCCGTACGGGCTCGGGAGAGACGAAGGTTGAAAGTCAAGCGTCCTCTGATACACAACCCAACCAAGCCGCACTGCTTCTTAACACAGCGCCATCCAACCCGGAAGCCAGCCGCACCAATGTGACGGAGAAAACACCGTGCACCTGGCAACCTTGGTTAGCGCGCACTGCGCCCGGGCCGCCACAGGAGTTGCTGGTGCGCGATCAGACAAGGATTTTCCTACCGGCCAAACCCTCCCTAACCCGGACGACGCTAGGCCAATTGTGCATCGCCCCACGGACCTCCCGGTCGCAGTCGGTTACGACAGAGCCTGGGCGCGAACCCAGAGTCTCTGGTGGCACAGCTGGCGCTGGTCAATTCAATATTTAATACATATCCCAAGCATATCCTCTATGTTGAATGAAATCAAAATAGATCTTGCAGATGTTTTCATATTTGTCTTTGTATGAGGAGGTTCCTCTCCTATGTATGCAGGAGTGTGGTTGTTGTTTGGGGAGAGGAGGGTTATTTAAAAGGCTCTAGTAACATCTGGCATTGCATTGCTTTGGTTAGCTTTAATAATTTATTTTCTATTTAATCACATCCTTGTAGATCGTTTTTAAAAAGATCCTGCAGAGTTTACATGCTGAATGGGGTATTAAAGCACAACAGGCCCCCTTGTCAATACCATCAGAGGCATTCATTGCCATAAAGGCAGAGCTAATGTAGCGTCAGTGTCGCCCTTTGGTTTTGTGTGTTTTGTTTCCTTCTTTTTGTCGTCTCTCAGTGGGGAACCTTGCCTGCACAGCTGTGAAGACTTCCAAACGGCTTGGCAGGGGAACAGACATGCAGGTACTGCTGCCTGGCTGCATGCTATCTCCTATTATGCCACTGCTGCTACTGCGTACACATCTTTTTGTTTGAGTGCGGGGGAGGCGTCTCAGAAAGGTTGACAGGGTTCTCAGGCTTGTCGCTGCCAAGCCTCACCACCTGTACTGAAACGGAGGGAACCGACGTGCTTGGGCCTCTCACAGATGGAGTGCAGTCAGATGAGTTCCAAGCTGTGCTTGTGGAGGCAGGTGAACTTTTCACAAAGAAAGAATGCACACAAGAAGAATATTATGTGTCCTCCAGGATTTGTCACACCTGAATACCCCATGTCACTTTATCTCTTTTTTTATGACAAACATTATTCACAACGTATTCAAGGTGACTCACTGGAAAAGTCACAGGCAAGCTATTTGAAATACCTCCAAATAGATTCAGTGCCTTGAATTTCCCAAATCAGAGACGGACAACCCTGGGAGTGAAAAATGGTTTTAAAGGAAATGACCTCAGTGTGTGTTCATTATTAACCAATTAAACAGATCACCGGGAGTAGACGAGGTGTAATGCAGTCATGGAATCAACACATTTCACTGTCCATCTTGTAAGAATGAGTCAAATTGAAGAGAGAAAAGAGCCATTGATATTCATGTTATTGCCTCTATGAGGTGTGATAGTATTTATGTGAATTTAGGAGTGGTATGGTAATCCTGGAGCTTTCTCCAACACACAGGCTCTATCTGCTGCTGGCTGCCGCGGGGAGGGGTTGTGCTGTCAGTGCACTGTTTCCCCACACGCCACAGGAGAGAAAACCACTCTCTCTGAAGCAATCATTTGCTTTCAAAACTTGACTTCCCTCAAAATTCATTCATTTGCCTGTGCACAATGGAAGTGGCAGTATACCACTTGTTGGTCCAAGCCTGGGCTGCGTATAGAGGGATTTATTTAGGCTTGGTTCATTTTCATTTATAAAGGCTGGATTACATCTCATTGATGAGGGACTTATATCCTTTATGGTGGGTGTCCTCTCTAGTGTTAGTGCCTGGCCGTTCCACTGAATGCCAAACAGGCATCTTGCATTGCACATTAAAGAGTCGCAGTAAACAGAGGGAATGAATAAACGAGAGACAAACAAACAACAGGTCATGGAGACGGCCATGAGTCATCTGCTTCCTGGCAGCTAATGAATCCCACAATCCTCTCTGCCTGCCTGGTTCCCAGGAGTATGTTGTGCACTCAGGCATTTTGCTCTCTCTGTATGGTTACATTTCTCCATTTAACAACATCTGAATATGCATTTTTTGTTGTTGCATTATGTTGGATGTAACAAAGCGACTCCTTTTAAATGGTGAACAGGCTCAGCTATATGAATACACTGCTGTTGTGTTATTGCAACGTCACAGTTTGGTGGAGAAAACCCCTCCCTCTCTCACACACACACATGCACATGCAGTCACACACACTCACGCACTCACGCATGCACGCACTCACGCACACACACACCGCTGTGAGTCAGATGAGGACAACATGGGCATCTACACAGTACTGTGAGGTGAGTAGAGAGTAGAATGGAGGACTCAGAGTCCATTCACACCCAATGGCAGGAGGGATCCACTGAGACATCACAGGTAACAGTACTGACGTACAAGCAGCCAGCAGGATCACTTCCTGGCAAGCCCATTCACAGAGAACAAAGAATCATCACCATGTTTTTCTCTCAATGCCCAATATGTAGAAGTAGGCAACATATTCTGTTTGATGAAGGGTATGTGGAGAATGAGTCAGTATTATGGTGACAGCTGGAGGTGAGGCGCACCAGAACTCTCAACAGCAGCATCACATAATGTTAATGGACTTCTTTACAGCGCCGAGCGTACAGTTGTCATGGCAGTCTATTTTTACTTTGGTGGAGGCCCAGCAGGATCAGTGGTTCAGTGTGGTGTTTGAAGCTCACACCGATGAGATGAGTCACACGTATAGCAGCCCGGCTTCACAGAGCCCACTCAACTAGTTCACAAGCTGTTCTCGCTAGCTGCTGGCGCACATGTTGTTCGGCTTCCATCATCTCCTCGCGTTTGGAGAGAGAGGGAAGAAAAATAAACCTTTTTCACCAAATCTATTTTTCATTAGCTTTTAGCGCTTCTCTTGTATGAGCTGTTTGATTTCAGCAGAGATGTCTCTCGAGCGGTGTATTGTAGTGCCGTGTAGTGAGTTCTGGTTGTGCTAAAGAGTAGCTTACAGACCTATGAAAACCTTTGGTGGATCTTGCTTGGCAGGCATAGGAGCAGGCTTTACTTTGAATGCAGATGTAGAACCATGAGCGAAACGGTACTATTTCAAAAGCATGTAAATGCATATTCTGCGGCGGAGCCACAATATTATGGAAAGTTTATTTGGATAGTCCACCTGTAGACGCTCTACAGACTCACTAACATTTCAACTAACTATCTACTAACCCTAAACCTCCAACCCTAAACTTAACCGTTACCCTAACCTTACCCTTATTCTAAACCTAACCCTAACCGTAACAGATAGTTTGTTGATAGTATGACTATACAAATAAAGTGTGAATGTTATTTCATTTCAGTACATTTTTCGACATTTTCATTTTAAGTTTGGGAAAGGTTGATTATTCACATACCACAGCGTTCCTAAAGTCCGTAAGATAGTTCCAGTCTTGTCAATGTCAAGGCGAAGCACCAGTGGGTTGTAAACGTGGGATAACAATCTCCTTGGGGGAGAGGCAGGTATATATCCTCTGGCAAAGACATCAGAGAATGAAAGATAAACAGCGGGGGCCAAAGACTAAATGTAGCCACATCACAATATGACTGAATTATGAATGTCTCCTCAGTCAGTATGTAGGATACTTTTCTCTGGGGGCTTCACAGCATCATCCAGTTGACCATTGGGCAGTGGTATAATGGGTGACTCAATCTGTCCGTGTGTATGTGTGTGTGTGTATGTGTGTGTGTGTGTGTGTGTGTGTGTGTGTGTGTGTGTGTGTGTGTGTGTGTGTGTGTGTGTGTGTGTGTGTGTGTGTGTGTGTGTGCGCGCGCACTGCAGCTCAGTCAGACCACTGTATGATTTACATAGATAAGTCTACCTGTTAGGATGCCTGTGTACCTCATGGGTTCAGTACAGCATTGTGCAGTTCCTCTCATTTCATACCACACAGAATAAACAGGAGAATGTGCCATTACTGTATGCAGGCCTAGTTTATGTCATATAGAAATTTGCTTTTCTCACAGTTAATACATTTTCCTCCTACAGAGTAGACAGACAGTGAGTCCAAGGTTGCACATGAATAAATCTGCAAAGAATTGGTACTGTGTGTTTGGGGTGATACAGAGGTCAGTATGCTGTATGGTTATCTTATGCTAATGCTTGCTGGAATATTGAGAGTAGTATGGCCAGCTACAAGAGGTTTTAACTGTCACATTCTCAGGCCCTGTTACCCCTGCCAGCCAGTCATGCTGACCTCTGGCCAAACTCCTCTGGTCAACCTCCAACTACCATCAGGGGTTTTAATAGCTGTAAGGTCACTTCTGGCTATAAATACACATTTATTAGGCATTTCTGGAAAATCATGTGCTAACATACCCATATGTATTTCCTGTGTATTTACACATATTCGTGTCTATTCATGGAGGTGACATATTGTAGCTGAATTATTTTCCAGTCTACTCTGCTAGCCTCCCTCCACCGGGTCCCAGACAGAGGCAGGACTAATGTCTGGTCCAGGGGGTTCCTTGAAGCTCTCCTGCAAGTTAATACATTCTGGGCCATCTGTTTCCACACACCTCCTTTCCATTACCAAGTGCCCCCCTCCCTGGCCCACAGTCTAATTAACTTTGGTCCCTCTCCTTCTCACTCTCCCTCTCCCTGTACCCAGACTCAAACTGCCCCTCTGAGAGAAGGGGAGATGGAGAGAGAGAAAGATAATGAGAAAGAGAGAGACAGAGAGAGCATCTTCCCCAATATTTGGAACCAAGGCCTGATCACCCCAATCCACAAAAGTGGAGACAAATTTGACCCCAATAACTAACGTGGGATATGCGTCAACAGCAACCTTGGGAAAATCCTCTGCATTATCATTAACAGCAAATTCGTACATTTCCTCAGGGAAAACAATGTACAGAACAAATGTTAAATTGGCTTTTTACCAAATTACCGTTTGACAGACCACGTGTTCACCCTGCACACCCTAGATGACAAACAAACAAATCAAAACAAAGGCAAAGTCTTCTCATGCTTTGTTGATTTCAAAAAAAGCCTTTGACTCAATTTGGCATAAGGGTCTGCTATACAAATTGATGGAAAGTGGTATTGGGGGAAAAACATACAACATTATAAAATCCATGTACAAAAACAAAAAGTGTGCGGTTAAAATTGGCAAAAAAAAACAAATTTCTTTCCACAGGGCTGTGGGGTGAGACAGGGAATCATCTTAAGCACCACCCTCTTCAACATATATATCAACAAATTGGCTAGGGCACTAGAACAGTCTGCAGCACCCAGCCTCAACCTACTAGAATCTGAAGTCAAATGTCTACTGTCTACTGATGATCTGGTGCTTTTGTCACCAACCAAGGAGGGCCTAGAGCAGCACCTAGATCTTCTGCACATATTCTGTCAGACCTGGGTCCTGACAGTAAGTCTCAGTAAGACAAAATAAATGGTGTTCCAAAAAAGGTCCAGTCGCCAGGACCACAAATACAAATTCCATCTAGACACCTTTGCCCTAGAGCACACAAAAAAACTATACATACGTCTGCCTAAACATCAGTGCCACAGGTAACTTCCACAAAGATGTGAACGAGCTGCGAGACAAGGCAAGAAGGGTATTCAAACAATTTGACATACCAATTAGGATCTGGCAAAAAATAATTGAATCAGTTATAGAACCCATCGCCATTTATGGTTATGAGGACTGGGTTCCGCTCACCAACCAAGAATTCACAAAATGGGACAAACACCAAATTGAGACTCTGCATGCAGAATTCTGCAAATATATCCTCAGTGTACAATGTAAAACACCAAATAATGCATGCAGAGCAGAATTAGGCCGATATCCGCTAATTATCCAAATCCAGAAAAGAGACGTTAAATTCTACAACCACCTAAAAGGAAATGATTCCCAAAACTTCCATAATAAAGCCATCACCTACAGAAAGATGAACCTGGAGAAGAGCCCCCTAAGCAAGCTGATCTGGGGGTTCTGTTCACAAACAGGACAGCAACACAATTAGACCCAACCAAATCATGAGAAAACAAAAATATATTATTTGACACATTGGAAAGAATTAACAAAAAAACAGAGCAAACTGGAATGCTGTTTTGCCCTATACAGAGCGTATACAGTGGCAGAATACCTGACCACTGTGACTGACCCAAAATGAAGGAAAGCTTTGAGAGAAGAGAAGACAGGTTATGTGCACACTGCCCACAAAATTAGGTGGAAACTGAGCTGCACTTCCTAACCTCCTGCCAAATGCATAACCATATTAGAGATACATATTTCACTCAGATTACAAAGATCCACAAGATTTCGAAAACAAACCCAATTTTGATAAACTCACATATCTACTGGGTGAAATACCACAGTGTGCCATCACAGAAGCAATATTTGTGACCACAACAAAAGGGCAACCAGTGAAGAACAAACACCACTGTAAATACAACCCATATTTTGTTTATTTATTTTCCCTTTTGTACATCGTTACAACACTGTATATAGACATAATATGACATTTGAAATGTCTTTATTCTTTTGAATAGTTGGTGAGTGTAATGTTTACTGTTCATTTGTATTGTTTATTTCACTTTGTTTATTATCACTTTTGTTTATTATCTAAACATATATTATTATTATTATTACTTGCTTTGGCAATGTTAACATATGTTTCCCATGCCAATAAAGCCCTTGAATTGAATTTAATTGAGAGAGAGAGGGACAGAGACTGAGATGGTGGCTAAGAGAGAAAGAATAGGAGAAAATATATATTTAGTCAACCTGTTGTTTTGAAGAGGACACATCTCTCAAGGCTACACATTCTGGGGTCCACACTATTCTGAAAGACGTTTCATTGTTCGGGGACAATGTTATTAATTAGCATGTGTGTGTGAAGGGTACTTAACACTTTGACAAAGAGAGGGAACATTTGTGAGCCAGTTGTGTCACTGCTATTCGTAATAAACCAAAGCCTTCGTTGGGAGAGGAATACTAATTGTGGGGGGATGAATAAATGAAAAGCCACAGAACGATTGAAAACCGGAGACATTCCCTGTGAAGAATAGACCCACAGAATGAAGGGAAAAGGAAGCCATGAAAACTCCATTTGATCTATTCACATTTATGCCATTCTCAAATAAACATGAATACATCTTGTTTGAAAGCATTGTTTGCATTTTTTCCTGATCTTGTATTTTGTAAAGAACTAAGATGTGATTGGATGTATAAATTTGAGGTGTGAGTAAGAACAGAACCATCGGGCTTTGGAAAAAAGATCATTTAAATGTCACGACTTCCGCCGAGGTTGGCTCTCCTGCCCATCCGGGCTGTGCTCGGCGGTCCTCGTCACCGTCCTATTAGCCACTACCGATCCCTTTTCGGTTATCTGTTGGTTTTGTCTGATTGTTTTCACCTGTGTGTTAGTTAATTAGTATCTGTATATAATGTAGGTTGTCCCGCCCTTGTTTTGTGCGGGATTGTTTTGTTTTTGTCATTTTGTTTTCGGCTGTCGGTGTTTTTGTGTTTTATTTCTCCAGGTTTGTCTGTTATTTCCTGTTTTGGATATTTTTCACCCTGTTTGTATTTTGGGTTGTCCGTGTTTATTGTTGTTCACCGGAGAATAAACCTCTATTCACTATTTGCTCTCTGCGCCTGATTCCACCCACCTTGACTAGTCGTGACATTAAAAATGTAGACGTCTTTAGATAATTGCGTGCCCATGCCATATAGCTCGGTACTTGTTACAAACACTTTAAGCTTTTATTCCAGTTTAAATTCTCTAATCTTTGTTTTGCCATTGATCTCTAAAAAGTCACTCAAAACATGTACAAATTGGAGTATTGCAATAAATTATATACAATTTGTCACCCAACAAGCTTAGGCGACAGTACTGTATGCTACCTTACCCCAGGTTCAGCACCTCCATTAAAGAGAAATGCAGATTTTATATGCAGCCACATGAACCTAATGGTCTTGGAGGAGATGATACCACAGCAGCTGGCCTGTTGACTATGGAAGGGGGGTGTATACGGTTTTCTGACACCCTGTTGAAGAGTCTGGTATTTCCATGAATCACATGCATATTAAATCGTACAGACCTGTTGTCAACCTCGGGAAGTCTCTTCATGGGGAAGCATGGCAATAAGTTACTGCTGCTTGTCATATGCCAGCCTGGTTTGCTATTACTGTTTGTGTGCAGGACCATTGTCTGTTGACCCAGGGGGTATTCTGTTCGAGGCTGATTTCAGCTTTATGACGCAGACAGACAGAGAGAGTCTCTACAAATACTAGGGAGCAGGCAGAGCCTTGGCAAACACCTACATCTCCTCTTCAAATAAATATTTAAATTCCCCTCCAAATTGAATTTGTGAGATGCAAAAATAGGTGGTGAGTATTTGCACATGACCATCAGTGGTGGGAGAGGAGGGGGAGGAGGGGAGATGATGAGGTGTTTTACAACTCAGAGGAGCCTATCAGGAAGGGCACGTCCCTCATTACCTGGTGTTTGAGAGAGATGCAGCTGCAGCGCGTTAAGAGGCCCATTTCACCCAGACCTCGACCTGCATCAGAGAGGGGAGGGAGAAAATCTCTGACATGACCTCCAGCGAGGCGAGCGTGTCGGGAACCACTGGAGACGGGGGTTGGAATGGATGGAGGAGAGGGGGATAAACACATGCCTCGCAATCAGCCATGAAATGCAACCTGGCAGCTATTGGGCTTTGGCCTGCAGGGGGCCTCTCTCTACAAAACCGACTGAGGCCTGTGGAACGACGCTGAGGGAACCTGAGAGAGGGAGAGGAGAGAGAGAGGGTGAGGAGAAAGAGGAGGGAGAGGAGAGAAAGGACAGAGTGAGAGGGAGAGAAGAGAGGGCACGCCACCTCACAGGGCTGTTTATTAATGTAATTAAACACAGGCTGGCTCTCACTCTACACCACACCTGACCTCCACAGGAGAGAGAGAGAGAGAGAGAGAGAGAGAGAGAGAGAGAGAGAGAGAGAGAGAGAGAGAGAGAGAGAGAGAGAGAGAGAGAGAGAGAGAGATGGAGTGTTGTAACTGGGACAGGATATTGGAAGGATAAGGCAGGAAACAAGAGAGGACAGGCAGAGATACATTAACATATGACGTGATGAGAGGGAGGAAAGATGTGGACACAGAGGATGAGAACCAGGGACAGAAATAGAACAGGCAAATAAACAGATAGGATATAAAGAAGATGCCCAGGTGGAGAGTGAATCACAAACCAACAACAGAAGAAGACATAACAACAACAGAAAGCCGCTGAGAGGTAAATGAGAGGCCAAATGGAAAATGAGAGGCCAAATCTAGGGAGAGGGAGAGGGAGAAGGCCAGGGCAGATTGTGGCCCAGGGGCCTGTGTGAAATATGAAGAATGTCATGTAATCACATTAGACAAAGTGCACTTCTTTGTCTCATCACTTCCCGTCCTGCCTGTCTGTCCCTCTCTCCATCCGCTCACCTGTGGGCGGAGGGACCCATTGAGGCAGACAGGGCGGCAGAGACAGGGCTGGGCTGTGAAAGGGTGGAGGGATGTGAGAAGGGTGAGTGGGGAGGGGGGTGGCAGCTTGAAACACACCCTGTCACGATCCATTTCTCGTCTCCACAGCCCACATTAGACGCATTGTCACAATAATTACATTTCTCTGTATTAATTGACGACTTGTAATGGAAATGTGAGCAGTCGGGGAATGTATCAGAGTACAACAACAACAATAGCAGAGGCAATAACAAAACAAATATCATCTGGACAAATGAGGGAGGGAATTAGACATGATTGATGAGTATTGGGGCTTCAGAGTCAGCCACACACTGTCACACTGTCTGTGTGCTCTGGGACGTCTGACACTATGCATTTCACTGGCTTGTGTGTGTGTGTGTGTGTGAGCGCACGTGCCTGAGATTATGTGCATTTGTCTGTTTGTATGTGGGCTAAAGACTTTGCTCAGAGGGAAATTACACCAGCTAATGAGGAATTGGTCATCCACGGCAGAATTGAATTACCATGCAATAATACTTATTTCTATAACAAAAAAACTTTTAAAATGGCGTTTTGAGGAGCTTAATCCCGTTCATCTGTTAGCTTTCCTTTTGTCATCAGTGTTTACACAAAATCATTTGAGCGTAGAAGCACAGAATCGTTACCTCATTGGCAGGAAAGCCCATTTCTCTCATGTTCTACATGTTCAATGCAGTTGAATGTGACCCTATCTGTTATTCTAGTTCTAGCACTAGATTCAGCCTTCTGATCCTAGGGACAAGTACTGCAGAAGATTCAAAAGAGCTGCAGAAAGTTTCTCACCATGTATAAGCAATACAATCAACAGAATCAATCATTAGTTTTAATACTCTAATATACCTGTAACCCCAGTGATCCTTCCTCATCTCCTCTATCTTCCCAGAACCATCAACGCGCCTTATCTTGCTGCCCTCAGAGCATAGCCCCACCATATGACCTCATCATTCAGGGCTATGTCCTGTTGCCCTTAGGGACAGGGCCACATGTTTGACTGACTCACACCACTCCCACATGGCTCTTCTACAGTACATAGGTAGAGTGGTTTAGGACTGTGAGCTGCTACCTTTCTTTCAGCCTCTCAGTAAGGATGTGGGCTCAGGTTTGCAGTGCGTTGGAATGTCTATGGAGACAGGAGGACTTGAGTTCAGTGTGGTCCAGGGAGAGAGAGAGGGTGACCAATGAGTGAAACATCTGGCTGGAGACAGGGGGGTGGAGACAGGGGGGTGGAGACAGGGATTGGGACAGTATGGGAGTGGGGAAAGAGAGAGGAAGCTCATCTGTTTGGCACATCTCCTCTGTCCCAGCCTCTCTTGGAGCACAATCTCTCCTTCATTGTTTCTGGCATCTTTATCTGAGACTGACAGATGGATCTTACTCCCTCGGTACACACTCACACAACTTGTGCACACACACACACACACACACACACACACACACACACACACACACACACACACACACACACACACACACACACACACACACACACACACACACACACACACACACACACACACACACAAATCCCTCCTTACTCTTCTCTTGAATGCTTTGGAGAGACTGGGAAGCTGCGCAAACATGCCTGGCACTCATTCCAGCACTCATTCCAGGGTTCTGAGTGAAGCTCCAGCCACCACAGCAAACATTTCCCCACACAGTTTTTATTTCTTATAACCATGGCGATGCAGCCGAGGCCCTGGCGAGGGGAGGCTCAAGCGCTTTCAGCGTGGCCAGGAAGGAACCAGTGAGCTGAGCGTACCGCTTTCTCCCTGTCTCCCTGCCTGCTCCAGGAAACAGCTGCGTATTGGGGGGAAATGTGCGCGAGAGGAGGGACCCAGGCTGTCCCCGGGGAAAATGAAATGTAGATTTTGCGACGTGGGCTCATTTTCTGCAGTCTGGAGCTGTCTGATAGGGCCTGACTGGAGGCTTATTTGATTAGTTTAATTCACAGCCTCGTGTGGTCCTCTGCAGAAATGTACCCCCAGGTAATTAACTATTTTGTTTCTGTTGAGCAATGGAACAATCACACACAAAACTGTGAACTGTGTGTATGTTGGCTTCACAACAATGTTCATAGTTATGACACCTACACAAGAGGTGGAACAATCATCTGTTTTATTGCTGCCATGATTTGATGACTCCTGAGAGTGTGCTCTTCTCCAGCATGTCAGTGCCTCAACACTGTGAGATAGGGGGGTTTGAGGCTCTGCAGCAGGCAGCATCACATCAGGAATCACTCCTAGCTGAGTCATCCAGCACATCGTATTTCCTCATACAGTCTCGTACATGCCAGTGTCTCTTCTTCCTGCATCCTATGACTAACAACATGAGACAAAAAAACAACAGCATTCACTCTTAGAATTAGGGGTGACTCGAAGAACCCTGAAGATCCTCAAGGAACCCTGGAATTCCTCAAGCAACCATAGCTTTCGATGGTTAATACTTGCACCTTTGGTTAGTTGAGGGGTTCTTGAAGGAACCTTTAATGTTTCAAGGTAGCAAAGGTTCCTGGAGAAACAGTATACACTTCCACCTTTAATGACAATACAACAAAACACATGATCAGGCATGACATTTACTCTCACGTGTGGTCCAAAAGAACTATCTGATAGCCACACCTCCAATAAGTCACACCTCCAATTTTCTGATAAGGTGCCTCAACTATAATATATTATTAAAACGGTTCAACATTTAACCCCTCCCACAACAGAAAGGTTACTATTTGAACCTTTACAACGGGGGTTTCTTTGAAATAACCTTTTCAGGGGGATTCCTCAAAGAACCTTGAATTGAAAAGGTGCCCCCATAGTGGCAAACGTTTTGAACCCCAAAAGGTTTTTCGAGGCTCAAACATAGGAGCACACACACACACTCACACACAAGGGAACATGGACAAAGAAAACCGTAAATGTCACGCCACAGTGAGGAAGAAAGTGGAAAACAATGCATGATGGGAGGAGGGGTTAAGTGATCAGAGTGGGCGACTCTTACAGCATGTAGGGCACAGTGCATGATGGGAGTAGGGGTTTGGCAACATACCCTTCTGAATTCCATATCTCAGTCCTCAAGCACTGTGAAATTAGAATACAAATGAAGACTAGACTATTTTGCCATGAGATCTGGAGGCACAATTTGAAGTGACAATGGGCAAAGGGGACCCAGCTCAGTAAAGGGGACCCAGCTCAGTGCAATATCTACGGTATCTCTCCTACCAAACGGTAAAAAAAAGTCTTGCTCCCTCTGCCCTTCTCCTTCTGTCTGCACCCTCTCATTTGTCACATTTACAATGGAAACATCCAAATTTACAGATGCTATCAATTAATCACCTCCGGTCTAATTACAATCCAATTAACCTCGCTTTCTGTGCTCAATGCCTGCAGCAGGACAGACACTTCTCTGTCCCAGTTCCCTCCATACTCAATCACTAAGCACACATACACACACATAAAGAGAAAGGAGGTGAGGGAGAGAGACTGGAAAGAAAACAAGAAAGAATGAGAGAGAGAGAGAGCAAGAGAGAGCAAGAGAGAGCAAGAGAGAGAGAATGTGACCATGAGCTGGAACCGGTCTCTCTCTGGAGGGGAGACACAGGTGTGTCTTGTGAGAGAGAAGAGTTGGATGAGCACTGTCAAGAGGAGGGAGGGATGTGTTCAATATTTAGGCTTTGCTTCCCTCTGTCACCATGGAATACTTCAGTGTCATACACCAATTGGTGCCCAGCTCGTATGGGCTTATACAACACTATTTCTTTAAGTAGGTGGATGTGTGTGTCTCTCCCTCAGTTCTAACCCAGATGGATATACACCATGACTATTACCTGAGTAGGCAGGCCTGGATTTACAGCGGGCTGTCAGCCGGGGCTTTTACCGTCACACTGGGACTGTTTTACAGCTCTGCCCGAGGGCCCCAATCGGCTTTCAATTAGCAGGTGAGCTGCAGCCCTGCTACCAATCAATAGCCTAGTCCAGCCCAGGACACTGAAGCACAGGCAGGCTGGCTGACTGGATGGAGGGGACCCAGGGGCTGGCAGGGGGAGAGGGGGGTGTACAGCAGGGGCTAGGTAGACTCATGCCACATAGCCAGAGGGCTGCAGGTGGAAAGGGTCTGAGGTCTGTCATTCTCTGTCTCCCCTCTCGTTTTAAACTCAGTCTGCAACCTCCAGTGTGTCTCACTACTGAGAATACAAAACCGAGGGAAGGGAACTGAGGAACAGAGAAAGAGAGAGAAAAGACAGAAAGTGATTGCCTCAATTCTTATCGTCAACCTCTATGAGATGGTCTCTCTCTCTCTCTCTCTCTCTCTCTCTCTCTCTCTCTCTCTCTCTCTCTCTCTCTCTCTCTCTCTTACATGAAAAAGCCCAACTCCCCCTAGTGTCAGAAGAGAGAACAGACCTGCCAAGCAAGTGAATACTGAAGCATGGAATTACATGCAGCTCTTTCCTTGCATCACACTTTGAAAAGCGATGCTGTCATACCATTTCTGTTCTTATTCTGCTCACTTCAGCATTCTGTCTCTCCAAAGTCACAGCTCAGAAACAAAGAGAGGGAGAGCAGTATTGTGTCTAAGGGATGAGGGAACATAGAGGCATGGAGAAGAGGAGCTATGGAAGGAGGAATAAGCAACATGGGTCTCTTTGAACGCTCCACGGGGTGGGGATAGGGGAAAGGGTTTTGGGGGTTGTTGGGGGGTTGAAGTTGGGAGTGGGGCCAGGGTATGCCTCCCTTCCACGCGGGGTAGCTTCAAGGGGGAGAGGCAACATGGGCATCTTTGAAGGCTCCTCAGCAGGGGGGTAAGGGTGTGTGTGTGTGTGTGTGTGTGTGTGTGTGTGTGTGTGTGTGTGTGTGTGTGTGTGTGTGTGTGTGTGTGTGTGTGTGTGTGTGTGTGTGTGTGTGTGCACTTGTGAGTGTGTGTGTCTGTGTAGAGGGAGGGGGGTAGTTGGTAGAGGAGCATGGTAGCTATACATCTCACTCTGAGCAGTGAGAACAGAGCTGGAAGGGGAGACAGGCAGCTCTTCCCTCCACACATCTCTGTTCAAAGGCGCCATCAAAGTCTGGCAGAAATGTCAGTGCTGTAGGCAGGGGACCGGCCTCTGAATGTCACTCCTTCTCAGGTCAGCACAGAGCGTGCCTGCCATGCTCCAGAGGAGGGGGGGGAAATCGAGAGAGGAAAAGTAGAGAAGGGATAGTGTCTGTGAGAAAGTACAGGGCTACTCAGTCTATCATACGATATTTCTGGGATTTTTTTCCCAGGCTGTTTGAGAGAAAGGTTTCTGAGATAGGTTTGACACCTGTAACCTCCTAGGTTAACAACAACCGTTCCCACAACTTTAGAGAACATTCCTTTCAGAGTCTTACTAGGTCATCGTCTAATGTTTTCTAGGAATGTTCCTTTGATGTGCAAGGAATGTTTCCAAGAGACCTTTCCATTAATGTCAATTAAAATGTACTCAGAATGTGGTTACCATGTTCTTAGAACTTAAGATATGAATGTCCTAGACACGATACATGGGAATGTTACGAGAACATTCATGTGTCCAGTTTTCTGAGGTTTAGGAGAATATTCCATCAAAGTCCCACCAAACACACACAGAATATGGTTGCCATGTTCTCAGAATACAAGATAATGGGGCCTCCCGAGTGGCCAGGGGTCTAAGTCACTGCATCGCAGCGCTAGAGGCATCACTACAGACCCGGGGGCGATCCCGAACTGTGTCACAACAGGCCTTGAACGGGAGTCCGATAGGGCAGCGCACAATCCACCGAAGGCACTTAAGTAGATGAAACAATTTGATAGGTGTAAGCAAAAGGGTGAATGCACTTTTAATGTCACGCCCTGGTTGAAGTATTTTGTATTTATCTTCATGTATTGGGTCAGGCCAGGGTGTGGCATGGGGTTTTTGTATTGTGGTGTGTTTGTCACCAAAACCCCAAGACAAACAGTGAGAGAAAGCTCAGGAGTGATAGAAAGCTCAGGAGTGAGAGGAAGCTCAGGAGTGAGAGGAAGCTCAGGAGTGAGAGGAAGCTCAGGCGTGAGAGGAAGCTCAGGCAGGTACATAGATCTACCAGATCCTGGCTGGCTGGTGGTTTCAGCAGATCCTGGCTGACTGGCAGATCCTGGCTGACTGGCAGTTCTGGCAGATCCCGGCTGACTGGCAGATCTGGAAGAGTCTGGTTGACTGGCGGATCCTGGCAGACTGAAAGATTTGGCTGCTCCATGCTGACTGGCGGCTCTGACTGCTCCACGCTGACTGGCGGCTCTGGCTGCTCCCTGTAGGCTGACAGCTCTGGCGGCTTCTTACAGACTAGCAGCTCTGGCGGCTCCGTGCAGACTGGCAGCTTCTTGCAGACTGACAGCTCCTTACAGACTGACAGCTCCTTGCAGACTGGCAGCTCCTTGGAGACTGGCAGCTCCTTGCAGACTGGCAGCTCCTTGCAGACTGGCAGCTCTGGCTGCTTCATGCAGACTGACAGCTCTGGCTGCTTCATGCAGACTGACAGCTCTGACTGCTCCATGCAGACTGACAGCTCTGACTGCTCCATGCAGGCTGGTAGCTCTGGCTGCTCCATGCAGGCTGGCAGCACCTTGCAGACTGGCAGCTCCTTGCAGACTGGCAGCTCCTTGCAGACTGGCAGCTCTGGCTGCTTCATGCAGACTGACAGCTCTGGCTGCTTCATGCAGACTGACAGCTCTGACTGTTCCATGCAGACTGACAGCTCTGACTGTTCCATGTAGACTGGCAGCTCTGGCTGCTCCATGCAGACTGACAGCTCTGGCTGCTCCATGTAGACTGGCAGCTCTGGCTGCTCCATGCAGGCTGGCAGCACCTTGCAGACTGGCAGCTCCTTGCAGACTGGCAGCTCCTTGCAGACTGGCAGCTCTGGCTGCTCCATGCAGACTGACAGCTCTGGCTGCTCCATATGACAGACTGTTCCATGTAGACTGTGCTCCATGCAGACTGACAGCTCTGGCTGCTCCATATAGACTGGCTGCTCTCGCTGCTCCATGTAGACTGGCAGCTCTGGCTGCTCCATGCAGACTGGCAGCTCTGGCTGCGCTGAACAGGCAGGAGACTCCAGCAGCGCTGTAGAGGAGGAAAGCTCTGGCAGCGCTGAACAGGCGGGAGACTCCAGCAGCGCTGTAGAGGAGGAAGGCTCTGGCTGCGCTGAACAGGCGGGAGACTCCGGCAGCGCAGGAGAAGAGAAAGGCTCCGAAAGCGCTGGAGAGGCGAGGCGCACTGTAGGCCTGATGTGTGGTGCTGGTACTGGTGGTACTGGACCGAGGACACGCACAGGAAGCCTGGTGCGGGGAGCTGCTACCGGAGGGCTGGTGTGTGGAGGTGGCACAGGATGGGCTAGACCGTGAAGGCGTACTGGAGATCTTGAGAGCAGTGCTGGCACAGGACGTGCAAGGCTAGGGATGTGCACACGAGGCCTGATGCGTGAGGCTGGCACCAACTTCACCAGCCGACTAACACGCACCTCAGGACGAGTATGGAGCTCTGACCCAGGTGCCATCAAATCCCCGACACGTTCCGTCGGGCGAATGCCATGCAAAAAGCACCAACACAGCAACTCCCTCATTTCTCTCTCCTCCAATTTCCCCATTAACTCCTTCACAGTCTCTGCTTCGCTCACCTCCAACACCGGCTCTGGTTCTGGTCTCCTCCTTGGCTCCTCACGATAAACAGGGAGAGTTGGCTTAGGTCTGACTCCTGACTCTGCCACACTCTCCCTGAGCCCCCCCCCCCCCAATACATTTTTGGGGCTGACTCTCAGGCTTCCTTCCGAGTCGCCGTGCTGCCTCCTCATACCGGCGCCTCTCCGCTCCCGCCGCCCCATAGCATAACACGGTGTCTGCCCGGTCTCTCTAGCCCACCGGTAAGCACAGGGAGTTTGCGCAGGTCTCCTACCTGGCATACGCATACTCCCTTTAAGCCTCCCCCCAATAATTTTTTTGGGCTGCTTTTCGGGCTTCCATCCGCGTCGCCGTGCTGCCTTCTCATACCAGCGCCTCTCCGCTTTAATCGCCTCTAGTTCTTCATTGGGGCGGCGATATTCTCCATGCTGAGCCCAGGGTCCTTTACCGTCCAGTTCGTTCTCCTTTTTTACTGCTCCTGTTGCCTCTTCTCCTGCTGCACCTTTGGGCGGCTACACTCCCCTGGTTTAGCCCAGGGTCCTCTCCCGTCGAGGATTTCCTCCCATGTCCAGAAATCCTTATTGCTTATTTGGGCTGCTCTTGCCTGTTGACACGCTGCTTCGTCCGTTTAGGGTGGGTGATTCTGTAACGGTTTTCTAGGTGTGGTGAAGGAGAGTCGGACCAAAATGCAGCGTGTAGATTGCGATCCATGTTTAATCAAACAAAATAAACACAAATAAACACAAACACCACAAAACAATAAACGTAATGAAAACCGAAACAGCCTATACTAGTGAAAACTAACACAGACAGGAACAAGGACACTAAGGACAATCACCCACGACAAACTCAAAGAATATGGCTGCCTAAATATGGTTCCCAATCAGAGACAACGATAAACACCTGCCTCTGATTGAGAACCACTCCAGACAGCCATAGACTTTGCTAGATAACCCACTAAGCTACAATCCCAATACCACCACCAAAACCCCAAGACAAACACACCACAATACAAAAACCCCATGCCACACCCTGGCCTGACCCAATACATGAAGATAAATACAAAATACTTCGACCAGGGCGTGACATTTAAGTAAATCTCAGTTTTGTTAAAAGTACACTCAAGAAAAAGTATTTTATTGATCACAGTGATTCAAGAGTAGCATTAAAACAGGTAAACACTCTCCACCAACATTAGACAACTATACTGAAAGCTCTTAAATTATAAGTAAATCAAATCAATTATGAGAATAGTCAGATTAACCGATACATGACACAGACATGGTGGCGTAGCGGAGCACCGTGAACCAAGAGGTTGTGAGTTCAAATCCCAGGTGAGGACATGTTGAATAATAATTACTGCATAAATGAACATGCACAATGTAATCATGTATGTCAAATATGTACGTTGAAAACACTGTATGTTAAAAGCACTGTGTGTGAGTTTCCCTAACCTTGCCAACAGACAAAGAGCTATGAATGTATCAGTGGTTCACCAACCAGGGCCTTGATTGGCTCGGCGACAGTAACAAGGCGAGTTGTGTAATGCCATTTTTTGGTTTGGAAGAACTTTTCTTTGGGACCATCAGGCGACGTCCTGAGAACTGATACACAGAAACGTTCCTGCAACGTTTAGCTTGTGTTCTGAGAACATGGCAACCATTTCCTGTGTATGTTTGGTGGGCAGATGATGGAGTATTCTCCTAACCCTGACAAAACTGGACACATGAATGTTCTCATGAACCAAGTCTAGAACATTAAGATATTGTCTTTGACCCACATGCTCACACCCACATCTCCAGCGTCGTCATCACTCTTCACCACGTGGCCTCAAACTGCACCACCTTGTTTCTTTCCATCGCCCATAAACTTTCAACATTTAGATAATAAAGAATTTGAACTTTCCATTGTTGTTAACGACAGAGGATTGGTTGATTTCCAGTTTTTAAGTGTATGTTTTTTTCGAGATGATTCCAACCCATCGGATGTCACTGCACCCTCATACGGCATGTCGTGATATATGCAGACAGACGGGTTAAAAGTACATTTACATTGTAATACTTCTAACAGCCAACTTTCTACCGTCGCCGATACGTTTTGGACTTCATAACATTCCCAGAATGTGGATTATTGAGTCATTGTTAGTTGTACACTTCAAACATGACTCTGCCGTTATACTGCAGAATTTGTGAATTTTATATCTTTGTATCAAGTTCTATATTTACTTTATACTGGATTAAGCATGCATTTTTCGTTAACTGTAATTTTGTTAGTTATGTTCCAACATTCCCTCCATCTTGTGCCAATATCAGTTATTTTTACGTTTTGGTTCCAATCATTTATATTTTTCCTAAGAGATTGTCAGTTGGATAGGCTCTCTGCACGGTTTTGTATAGGCTACTGATCATATCCTTTTCTGACTCAAACAGGGTTCCCTCAAGATTTCTCTGATGTACAAAATATTTCAAAACTAAATTAAAATATCTACAATGTTCAATCCAAAATGGCTTTTTAATGCTGTCGTGGAAATGCAAGGTTTTTTCTATGCCTTTAGTTTTCCATGTGCACCAATTTATTGGTGAATTCGGAAAAACTATACAAGGATTGTTCCATAGGGTTGAGTTTTAGGGAGTGATATTGGTTCTTGTAAAAAGTTTCATTTTCTTCCATATCGTTATAGTGTTCATAACTATGAAGTTGTTCATGTTCTTAGCTTTATCCTTTGAAAAATAGACAAGTCAAAAGATTCTGGAGATGAGCTCATATTCAATATGTACACATTGTTCTTCTTTAGTGCATTTAACTATATGTGGCAAGTAAAAGCCTTGGGTGGCAGGTTGATACAATCCCGAGTCTGGAAGGTTTAAACCAATCTCAGATTTGAGAAGATGTCAAATGTTCCTTTTTATTTTATGAGTTTTATTTGCCCATACTGTATAACGTCTGCTATGAACAAGTATACTTAAAAAATACATATGTATTCGATGGGGTAATTGGGATGACCGAGTTTAAGTATAAAATCTTTGGGAGCCATGCCATTCTGAATAAGTTTATTCTACATGTTAGATTTATGGGAAAAAATGTTCATTTGGAGTGCTTTCAAATGGTTGAGTAATGGGATAAAGTTGTCTTAATATATTTGTTGTTTGTTGTCAAGCATCCTAAGTATTTCTATATTTTAGTCATCCACTTAAAGGATTGCTGTTATTATCATTATTCAATTTTTTCCCACGTAAATTATATATCCTGACATTTTACAGTATTCTTAAAATATTGAGTTTTCAATATTGGTCAGGTATATCAGGAGATCGTCTGTATCAGGAGATCGTCTATATCAGGAGATTGTCTGTAAATAAGTTTAGTTAATATTTATGTTTACCGATATTGATACCTGTTACGTTTGGGTCCTGTCTAATCCTTTCTGTAAGTGGTTCAATTGCCAGTGCAAACAAGAGGGGGAGAGAGGACATCCTTGTTTTGTGCCCCTTTATAAAACAATTTAATCTGCTAATGTATTGTTTTTGTATGTGTTTGCTTTAGCAAATGTACAGTGCATTCGGAAAGTATTCAGATCCCTTTAATTTTTCTAAATGTTGTTACATTACTGCCTTATTCTAAAATGGATTCAATTTACACATAATACCCCATGATGACAAAGCAAAAACAGGTTTCCATAAATGTTTGCACCTTAAAAAAATATATATATATATATTTATGGAAACCTGTTTTTGCTTTGTCATTATGGGGTATTATGTGTAGATTGAATCCGCAAAGTCTCATAGCTATTTGCTTTGCTAAGAGACTCCAAATTGAAACAGCAAATGAAACTCTCCAAATTAAAATGCATCTTGTTTCCATTGATCATCCTTGAGATGTTTCTACAACATTATTGGAATCTACATGTGGTAAATTCAATTGATTCGACATGATTTGGAAAGGCACACACCTGTCCATATAAGATCCCACAGTTGGCAGTGCATGTCAGAGCAAAAACCAAGCCATGAGGTCAAAGGAATTGTTCGCAGAACTCCGAGACAGGATTATGTCGAGGCACCGATCTGGGGAAGGGTACCAAAACATTTCTGCAGCATTGAAGGTTCCCAAGAACACAGTGGCCTCCATCATTCTTAAAAAGAAGAAGTTTGCAATCACGAAGATTCTTTCTAGGGCTGGCCTCCCAGCCAAACTGAGTAATTGGGGGAGAAGGGCCTTGGTCAGAGGGGTGACCATGAACCCAATGATCACTTTTACAGAGTTCCAGAGTTCCTCTGTGGAGATGGGAGAACCTTCCAGAAGAACAAACATCTCTGCAGCACTCTACCAATCAGGTCTTTATGGTAGTCCAGTAAATTGTTGAGTACATTTTTTAAAATAAAATTGTAGAACATTTTTTAATATCTTTTCTTACTTTGAGAGAAAAAAAAGAGTAATATTTTGTAGTTGGGAATAGTAATCTCCAGGTGTCCTGTAGATTATTTGTAGAGATTACATTTTTAAGCCTCTTTGGAGGCTCCTCGAATTCTTATTTTTTATTACTGCGTCTGTCAATGTTATTGAATGTATGATTTAGGTCGCCTGCTAAAATAATAGTTCCTGTCTGGATTTGATCTAATACAGCTGGAATTCTATCTAAAAACACCATATTTGCACCTAATATAATAATAATAATATAATAATAATAATAATATAATAATATATGCCATTTAGCAGACGCTTTTATCCAAAGCGACTTACAGTGATGTGTGCATACATTCTACCTGGTGGGATATACAATGAAATCAATGTGTATTTCTCACCATGTAAGGTCCAATTCAACATCAAGAAACCGCCTTCGTGGTCCGGGTGCTGGGATATAAGGGAAAAGGGAATATTCTTATTTATCAGGATGCTTACACCTCTGCTGTTACTACAGTAGGTGGCAGCATAGGCCTCACCAACCTAGCTCCTCTTTAAATATTCAATTTAGCCTTTTTTGAAATGAAACTCTTGCAGGAAAACAACATCTGCTGATGGCACCACAGGCTAATAGGCACCACAGGCACCACAGGCTAATAGGGATTTTTTTCTTTACTCTCATCAGACTGAAACTTTACCATTTGAAAGTATACATAAATACAATATATTATTGTATTACAAGTTGTATTTATTTTTAAATGAAAATATGCGAATGAGGCAACCCTGTGTTGTTCAACACATTGCTTCAAGGCAGAATGTTTTTTGTTGTTGTTTTATTGTGATAAAACACACAATGGTCAGACTTCTACAGATCAGTTTATCAAAATATTGTCATTTCATGGAATCATTTAAAAAACACTATTCACATGTATGACGGATGCATATTTTGCATCCATTTGCACATAAAATTACACTTAAAATCAAAACAACACGAGATATAAAAGAAAAGGCCTCTGTAAAAGAACCTGTGTGTGGAATAATGGGTATGTATGTCCTTTGAAGACTGAGAAAAATGAATTGGCGCCCCGGGAACATGTCATTTTGAGAAAATGGCTGATAAATGATAGGCTAATGCAATTAAAATGTACTTTCCATAAATATGACCATTTATGTCACATTAATTCAACTCTTATTCACATATCACTTCTAAACTGACGAATAAACATAAAATATACATTTTACAAATACAATAGCATGTTTAATACATTTGTTTCAAGCAATAGAGCATATGCTTTGAATACTGGTCTTTGGCAAATATGCAGTTTTGGGCAAATTCTCATATCACTTTGCTCAATTTGTCACATACAGGACAAAGATTTTGTATGACTGTTGAAATGTGCAGAACATTGACTGTAGATCTTTCTGAATCTCTGCAACTAAAGTGGGGGGACAAAGTACTTATTATGTCTGTCGACATTACAGACATCACTGCAGGACTAAATATTAGCATATCAGCATGTAGGCTACAGCCCTATGACACTGTAAGCCTATGTTACAGTCTCAATGTATAGTTATGTTTTCCTATCACTCTGTTTTATTCACTTTGAATACATTTGCTGGAGCAAGGAACTAAATATGATTTACACACAGCAAGTCACCTGACAATAATGCTACAATCCCTTTTTATTTACCTGGCATGTCTCTGATATGAGCTGAGACGCAAGGAAGGAATCCCTAGGACTTTGCTTATTTTCTTTAGAGCTGCATAACCATGTCCAAGTTCGTGGGCTAGAAGAACCATCCTCACATTTATATCAAATGCCACATCTTCCCTGGAGCACTCCTGCAGCCTGGAGGAAGTGTAAACTCTCCTAAATGCATCACGATCCCCTTCACAGTCTGCACATTCTATCATGACATATTTGCAGAATCACTGGTTGGTGAAGTCTATGGTGATTTTAAGTCCAGTGTTTAGACATTTAGGGCAAATCAAATCATGTACATGTTGGTTTATTTGAGACATGTGGAATAAAAAGCCATTGTTGGCTGTCTGCTGTCTGGTTGATCTCTGCTAACGTTGTTGTCATCTTCATCTCACATAATTTGGGTCTCAACGCGCTGCTGCGGGCTACCTCCTCTACCTATACTGCCACGATCGGCGGATCAGACAGATTTTTTATTTCATTTACTGCTTTTCTCGCACTGGCTAACTGAGATCGCCCGTTTTTATTCACATACTGTAGGTATATTCTTCGAAATGTTCTAATTGTGTCTCTTTTTACGTTGATTCTTCGCGGGAGATTTTTTTAAAAAATGTTTTAAAATTATTCTTATTTTTTATATATATATATATTTTAAATAAATGTATTTGATTCATAATACAAAAATCAACTTACATTGCTACATCAAACATGTCTAGCAAACCAAACACAGGTATTAACAACACTCAAACATACAAAAAAATATAAATACAAATACAATACAAAAAAGAAACAATTTAAGTGCAATTATATTCACTCTGAAAATATCTTATTATAATGATTCATGAAGATGTTATTCTTTTTGTTATTCACTAGGGTTAGTGTTTTAATAAGATAATTAAATTAAATCAGAAATTTTTGTTTGTGTATGAAGTATTTGGCAACAAGAATTTTAAAAAATAACAATAATTTCAGTGGTTTTGTTATCATTGCAATAGTAACATATTATATATTTTATGTTAAAATTATAGGCAGTGTTCATAATGGTAAATAAGTACTTTGCAAGGTTTTCCCAAAATTCGGACACAAATTTACATTCAAAGAACAAGTGAGACAGATTCTCACCTTCTTTTTCACAGAAAACACAGATATCATCAATAGCTACAAATGTGGAAATTATAGAATTACATGGATATATCTTATGCAAAATGTTGAAGTGCACTTCCTTAAATTTGTTTGGTATGCAGTATTTGTAAGGCATTAACCATGCATTTTTTCCAGACAATGTCAGGAATCAGCATGTTCCAGAAAAGCTTTCCTCTCGGTGTAAGTTGGTTTTGTGAATGAAGAATTTGTCTTATATATTTATTACAACAAGATTTCTCAAGTAAGCCCACACCTTCCAATCTGAGTTCTGGATAAACTTTGTGATCATTCCCAAAATTAAGATGACTTTTCATAAGTGTAGTTAGACCACTGGGAATGGCTTTGATCACAGAAATAAACTCTCTAAAAGGTCAAATATCGCGGGAGATATTTTCAAACGAGGAAGTGCAGCGTGGCACGTAAGGCATTTTAACCAATCAGGTTGCCGGAAAGGGCCTTTAAATACCAGTAACCAATCGGATGTCAGGAAATTACGAATCTTTCAAAACGAAGCACTACGTCTACAAAGAATATAGACATGTATGGACTAGATAACGATACGCACCAGAAAACAAGCTTTTGAATGATATATGATTCAACATGGAGCTTTTTAAAAATTGCGGTTGAATAAAATAGTGGTCTACATGAGACATGATATCAAGAACGACATTTACGGTAGGTGTAGTTGACGGAGTTGGGATACAATTATACAAATGAAGTATTTATATACATTATTACCGATGTATTTGTACATTTGATGAAAGTTTGTAAGCAAAATAAAAATGTTTGCCTGTGGTGCCTGGCCTTAAGTGTTCAAGAACCATATGCTATATTTCCTCATCGTGAAGCTTGTGCACATTCCATGTAATAAGTTGGATTTCACAATACTGTAGAATCAAAGTTCAACCTGTCTGTTCCGTCTATAATTCAAGAAGCAGATAAAACATTATAGCAGATGAGAGCGGTGGACATTCCATGAAATGGAAGAGTCATGGTATAAATACAAAGTTAGTATGTACAGTACATGTATCGAGTGTGTGAGCTGAGCAGACATTTAAAAGCAAAGTACTTTGAGGCGCTGTGCCTTTTTTAAGCTTCAACCTTCTTTCTCTCTCCCAAGCCAATCCCTTCTCTCTCTACCGTTAAGATCTGTTCTGAGAACATGGCAACCATGTTCTGTGCATGTCTGGTGGGAGGTTGATGGAATTTATTCTCCTAACCCTCAGAAAACTGGACATATGAATGTTCTTGCAACGTCCCATGAAACGTGTCTAGAACATGAATATGGTATATTCGGAGAACATGGTAACCACATTCTGGATATGCTCTGTTTGACAACTCCAACGCCAAAACATGCAACAACAAAAATATCCAAAGGTTTTTGCTAACATAGATAGAATGTTCCCCTAACTAACAGAAAACTGGACACTCAGACATTAGAGGAACATTACGGGTAACATTACAAAAAAGTTCTCTCCCTAGAATTGTTAGCTGGAATGATGTTGTCAACAACCTGAGGTCCTTGGGAGATGAATGGCAATTGGGGAGTAACAGTGGTTTGCTTGCAGATAATGTCGACTGAAGCTCTTTAGGCAAAACATTGCAAATTCAATCAACAAAGATAAACAGTGTGTTCTCTATTTCTCTCTCTCTCACACACACACACACACACACACACACACACACACACACACACACACACACACACACACACACACACACACACACACACACACACACACACACACACACACACACACACACACACACACACACACACACACACACACACACACACACACACACACACACCACAAACACTTCCTCTCTCAGTACAAGTCATGAAGGAGCTGTCAGATTACAGGAGGGTAATTGAATTTGGGAGTGCTATGGGGAGGGACCAGACAACACATCTTCCATTGTCTCCCCGGAGTGTCAGGAACAGGAGCGGGAGCTCAGGGGAAATTCCTGCCTGTTGATGGGGATTTCGGGAAGGGAGATTGTGGAGGGCAAAGGAGAAACGAGGTGGAGGCTGGGACCCACAATATGCACAGCTTTATTTGGAAACTAGTTCAGAGGGGCAGCCTTCAGTGCGCTGCAGTCAACAGAGAAAGACAGAGAGACTCACAGAGCAAGTCAACATGACAGACACACAGAGAGAGGAGAGAGAACATAAGCATGACAGACAGAAAGAGGGAGAGAGATACGGAGAGGATCGTAAGTAAACAGCAAAGACAGACATACAGAGAGAGGCTCAATGCTGAGAAAGACATGTGGGAGGGACGGAGAGAGAGAGAGAGAGAGAGAGAGAGAGAGAGAGAGAGAGAGAGAGAGAGGCAAGATCACCCGCCTTGAGTCCATCTGTCATTGAGCAGGCTCTCATACCACAGGAATTGACAAGGACAAAGTGATGTACAGTGCAATACTATATGAAGAATATCAGGAAAAATACAAATGAATCAATGCTTTTTGTGAATGGAACGTATGGCTTTCTCATTTCTCTCGAGGTTCTACAAGCCTGCAGTATGAGGGGTCGGAGGTGGCACATTGATCGACACCAGACTTCCATTGGGTGTCCTGTCTCTCTCCACACTCAGGCAGAAGCCTGGAGGCTAACTGAGTTGGAGCAGCTAACATGGAGGGTAGTTCAATCAGGGGAAAGCCAGCTAGCGTCTGTCTGTTTGCCGGGTGTGATGATAGCAGACAGGGGATGTGATGTGTGGATGTCATTAAGTCTGTGAAGTGGAAATAATAAAGAATTAGGATTGTCTCAGAAGACCTGAGAATTAATCCAAAATTAAATACATGAAGGAGGAGGAGGAGGGAAAATAAACATCAGCTTCTTTCCTCTCCTCTCTGCTTCAAGCAAGATAGGGGGCAATTTCAATGATTTCTCTGAACTACGAAAAATTGTATTAATAAATGAGAGAGCAAATAAAAACAGATAAATTAGTGACGATGTGGGGGAGGGGGGAGAGAGAGAGGAGGATAGTCAAACAGAGGATAGAAATAGAGAGAAGGAGGGGAGGAGATGGGCCATGGCAGAAGCAGTAGTCCAAGCCCTGTGGCTGCCAGATTGCCCTGGTCTTTTGTTCCTGGTGTCTTTCTGGAGAGGGCTGCCAGTGTTAAAGAGGCGGCGCTGCCGATTGTAATAAACGGCACTTGTAAATCGCGGAGTGGAATTATACAGCATGTAGATTAATCCATATGCCATCATGTGCAAAACGTGGCCAAAAACTCAAAGTGATAATTAAGACTTAGGGGGTGAATGGCAGAGACATTTGTGACAACGGAATATGGCGTCTCCTGGCACTGGGGGAAACAGAAGGGCTCGGAAAAGCTCTGTGTCACAAAACATTACCCACGCAGCTGTTGGCTTTATGAGCAGAGCTGGTGTGCTCTTCCCACCCCCTCACCCTTCTCTCTCTGGGTCGATATGCACAGTGGTGCTGTTCACTCCCAGTTTGTGACATTTTAAAGCAACATGTCCCCTTCTCACCTCACACTCCCCCTCAGGGAATAGACAATCATTCAAATCCACACGTGCAGCATATTACGAAGTAAAGGCCACCAATTCAATCTGAACTTTGTTACGGTCTCTACTGTACTGGTTGCTCCTTGTGTCATTTTTTATTTAACTAGGCAAGTCAGTTAAGAACAAATTCTTATTTTCAATGACGGCCTAGGAACAGTGGGTTAACTGCCTTGTTCAGGGGCAGAATGACAGATTTTTACTTTGTCCGCTTGGGGATTCAATCTTGCAACCTTTCGGTTACAAGTCCAACGCTCTAACCACTAGGCTACCTGCCGCCCCAATTATGCAGTGTCTTTGGGCTGGTCTTTATTGTGTTAGAGCTGCTGATCTATCCCAGAGCTTGTGTGTGTATGTGATTGCACTGTACCCTGCAATCACACCTGCAACCCTGTACATGTGACTATTAACCAATCTGAATCTGCGTATGTGTATGTGTGTGTGTGTGTGTGTGTGTGTCTGTCCATTGTCCCCCTTGCACCAGGAGTGCAGGCAGCGTAGACATATAGAGTCTGTCTGGGAGGAAACCCTTAGCGCCCTGTTAAACCGGCAACCTCCTCTGTCTGCCGCCACTCCAGACACGGGCTGGAGCTGCAAACAAAGAGCCCCCGAGCTCAATAAAATGTGGGTGATTAAACAACTCCCCTTAATTGCTCCTTTTGTCCGGGAATCAAACGGTCACCCTGATTACACAGGTATGGGAGAGGCAGAGAGCTGACCGTGCCGACGAGAAGGCCAGACACCTCTTCTATCCCTCTGCCTGCCCTCACGGCTCACGTCACTGCCTTTTTATCCCACTAAACTAAACAACCAGCATCTGTGTGATATGATGTGTGTGTGTGCACATGTGTGTATGTGTTTGTGTATGTCTGTGTGAGTATGTGTGTCTCTGGCAGGTAGGGAGAGCGAGGCAGAGAGATAGAGGAAGAGAGAGGGTTCTGAGGTGAGCGACACCAGAGCTCCCCACAGTGGACGGTTGTTGTATTACAGCAGGCTAGCACAGTCCACACTCTGGGCTCTGAGCGAACAGCCAACTGGCCGTACTGCTGAGGGGACGAGCCAAACCCAGGGCCTGTGTCCAACGTGACGCAGCATGTGTAAGATCACAGCAGCATGGGAACCATACACATCATCTGCCAGTCACAGAAATAAAGACATTTCACTCAAACACAAGGCTCCGAACACAGCGCCTGTCAAATGGGTCAATATGAAAGGGAGGGGCTCAATTACTGTGCCCGCAAATATACACATTAAGTGCCTTTCAAGGGTCTGTAAGTACTTCACTGTAGTACTTCAATGCTCTCTCTCTCCACATTCACCACTTGTGAAACACTGCAGCCATTTTGGTGCCAAAACACCCATCATATTAGAGCTGGGCTCAGTCCGTTTCAGAGGAGAGTTTTCTACAGTCAGATTTAGAGAGTCAGAGTGGGAATTTGGCTGGAGAACAGGTCTTAACAACCCCTCTCTACGAGGGAAACGTGCTCCCTGCTGACACCATATGGAGCACCTACCTACCAACACCACACACATCAAACAGGTCTCCTGTTAATGCATTCGCCTGACCAAACCCAACAACCTCATAAACCCCACAATTATTGGCATCACCACGATGCACCTGTACACCAGAATGGCTTTAGCTTATAAATGTTATGTTTAATTGATGAAGTTAGATGTTTAATAAAACCGCCATTGACCGTCACGGTAGTGAGACACACTGCTACAACAGTTGGCATGGTAGACAGTAATCACGTCTGGGTAGTCACACGGAGCGAGGACGCCCCCTGCAGTCTACGAGGCACCAGTGCATATTTTCATGTGACGTCGTTACGGTAACAACACCCTTTCCGCTCCACCACGCAATCAACGACTCTCTAAACACTACGAAAAGAAAAGGAGGCAATTATTAAAATTGTGCAAAATCTTTATTCATTCCTTTCATCATATCTTTCCATCGTCGTCACCATCAGGAACACACCACTGACAGAGAGGGACAAGAACAGATCGGGATCTGAATACAGTCACTCTTAATGGGGGGACAATAGGTATCAGCTGTCAACGGGCCCTACATACCGCAGCCAGAAGGAGCACTGGATAGTGAAGGCTGGGTAAGGTGTTTCCCCCAGTCTTTTCATCTCGACAAACAATACTTGACTTGTGCAGATAGAGCCATTTCTCTCACAACAGTACATTTCTCCTTCTCTGGTCCATATTCACATTTACAATGCACTCTTGTGGTTGTTCAACACCAACGCCACTATGCATGTATGTCCGAGTGAAGACAATTTACCATAAGGGACATTTAGTTATTTTGTTCACTTTTACTCCAAATATAAATCTTTCGGTGCTTCCCTGTCTTTCTACACACTAGACAGGTAGACCTTGAGACAGGCTGAGAGAGAGAGAGAGAGAGAGAGAGAGAGAGAGAGAGAGAGAGAGAGAGAGAGAGAGAGAGAGAGAGAGAGAGAGAGAGAGAGAGAGAGAGAGAGAGAGAGAGAGAGAGAGAGAGAGAGAGAGAGAGAGAGAACATACATTTTTTATCTGGGCTAAGCAAATGTTGAATGAGTGCAATGTCCTGTGTAATGTACTATAGTACAGAAAATACGAATAACCCACACATACATACAACTAATTGATAAACAGAGTAAATTGTACACAGGGTTGCCGTTCCCCAAGGTAAACCATAAATATGTAAGTAAAGCACTTGAACAACATCCAGTGTCCTGTGGGTAGGGCCATAGCCATATAATATCTTCATGTATTATAGCTCTCAGAGTAGGGAGGGATAGCGGGCTGTAGGGCATGGATACACCTGGGGTCACTGCCCTAGTCTCTCAGAGTGGGATGGACTGTACTTTATGGAGCAAGTCACAAGTCAGTGCGACAGTGCTATGGGTTTTGCATCATGCTCTCTCAGATTCAGCAGTCTAGAGGGCACCAGTATTCTCTCTGTCATCATTTTGACTCTCCGGACTAATTTCCCTAAATGAAACATCGGGAGAAGAAAGAAAGCCTTTAGTCTACAGAGGGAGAAGGCTGTGGCTGTGTCTGTCTGTGACTAGTCTCTCCTGACAGACTGGTAACAATATTAACTAGTGATGGATTCTCCTGTGTAACATACAATTATTTTACTCAACCAGAGGGCTTCAGGTCCCTCTGTCTGTGCTATCTGAAGACAAAACTGACCCACTACATGACGAGGCACGGTAGAACACTGCTTTGACCCGGGAGATAATTGCATCAAGGCCCGTCAATTTATGCCATTAGTCAAAGAATAGAAAATAAACGGATCACTGAGAAAATGCCTACAACAACACAATAAAATAACACATTTCTACATGCATGTAGATCCATGACTCAACACCCACAGGGGGGTGTAAATAAACTAAACATGACTCGTTCTTCTTCTTCATCTAGATATCCACAATGAGAACTGATGAATATAGATACACAGTCCAAAGGATTCTCACATTTGCAGCTGATAAAAGAGCCTGGATGAGACTTGACAGTGGCTCAGGAGGAAATGAGAGACCAGGGGCTGAAAGGGAAGTGTGTGTGTGTGTGTGCGTGTGTGTGTGCGTGCGTGTGTGCTCTTGCGCTTCAGCTCAGAGTGTGTGTGGCAAACCAGTCTGGCTAAGGTTTCCTTCATTCATCCCTGTGTTTTCCAGCTCTATCTAGCCCACGGGTGTGGCTCACCAGAGCACAGAGTAGGAACTGTTACACATGCTAGCCAGACACAGGGAGAACGGAAAGCAGAGGAATAAAAAGTGAGGGGGAAAAAGGGACAAAGACTGTAGATATGAGGCGTAAAGATCCTCAACCTCCCTCATCTGGTCTGAGTTTGTGTTTCCCAAATGTCTGTCTGTATTTATGTCTATAGTTCTGTCTGTCGGCCTATCTGCAGTACAGACCTGTTCCTCCAAGGGCCACCGGGGAGCCTCCATTAGCTGGAGTAGATCTGGGTGCCGATCACACGCATTATCTCCTTCTGCACCTTGGGCTCCTGGGTGTTGATGTTGGCATCTCCCACCTGGCCGTCCTCGTACCTGCAACACAGAGGTGACAGTTAGTTCGCTGTCTTGCTGTGCGTCACGTTTTTATCGTTCCTCATTTTGTTACATGGTTGTGGAACGTCTTACGGAAACGCAATAACAACTTTACAGACAACAGACGGAACCAACGTGTCACTCTGATTTCTCGGGGAACGATAAGAGCCAGGACGAGGTGACTCACACGAAGAAGAAGCGCGTGCAGACGTGGTCGGACACAGGACACACCCAGATGTTGCCGTGCTTCTGCAGGTCCTTGGACGTGATCACTGAGACAGGCAGATGGAGTTAACAAAACACACCACCCTACGACCAAGAACAATTGACCCAGCTCGTCTATATATTTCATGTGGTACAGTATTTACCTTCACAAAGGGCAATGCAGTTGAGATTCCGGCTCTGGAGAAACCTTGACAGGATAGGACGGCTCTGTGGAGGCAGTCAACACAGAGCATGATGTCAGTGGAGGCAGTCAACACAGAGCATGATGTCAGTGGAGGCAGTCAACACAGAGCATGATGTCTGTGGAGGCAGTCAACACAGAGCATGATGTCAGTGGAGGCAGTCAACACAGAGCATGATGTCTGTGGAGGCAGTCAACACAGAGCATGATGTCTGTGGAGGCAGTCAACACAGAGCATGATGTCAGTGGAGGCAGTCAACACAGAGCATGATGTCAGTGGAGGCAGTCAACACAGAGCATGATGTCAGTGGAGGCAGTCAACACAGAGCATGATGTCAGTGGAGGCAGTCAACACAGAGCATGATGTCTGTGGAGGCAGTCAACACAGAGCATGATGTCTGTGGAGGCAGTCAACACAGAGCATGATGTCAGTGGAGGCAGTCAACACAGAGCATGATGTCAGTGGAGGCAGTCAACACAGAGCATGATGTCAGTGGAGGCAGTCAACACAGAGCATGATGTCAGTGGAGGCAGTCAACACAGAGCATGATGTCAGTGGAGGCAGTCAACACAGAGCATGATGTCTGTGGAGGCAGTCAACACAGAGCATGATGTCAGTGGAGGCAGTCAACACAGAGCATGATGTCAGTGGAGGCAGTCAACACAGAGCATGATGTCAGTGGAGGCAGTCAACACAGAGCATGATGTCAGTGGAGGCAGTCAACACAGAGCATGATGTCAGTGGAGGCAGTCAACACAGAGCATGATGTCAGTGGAGGCAGTCAACACAGAGCATGATGTCTGTGGAGGCAGTCAACACAGAGCATGATGTCAGTGGAGGCAGTCAACACAGAGCATGATGTCAGTGGAGGCAGTCAACACAGAGCATGATGTCTGTGGAGGCAGTCAACACAGAGCATGATGTCAGTGGAGGCAGTCAACACAGAGCATGATGTCAGTGGAGGCAGTCAACACAGAGCATGATGTCAGTGGAGGCAGTCAACACAGAGCATGATGTCAGTGGAGGCAGTCTCACAGAGCAAATGGTTGGAAGTCCACGGAGTATGATGTCAGTGGAGGCAGTCACCACAGAGCATGATGTCAGTGGAGGCAGTCAACACAGAGCATGATGTCAGTGGCAGTCAACACAGACATGATGCTGCACACAGCTGATCTTTGGTGGGCAGTCAACACAGAGCATGATGTCAGTGGACCCATCACAGAGCATGATGTCAGTGGAGGCAGTCAACACAGAGCATGATGTCAGTGGAGGAACAAACACAAAGCATGATGTCAGTGGAGCAGTCAACACAGAGCATGATGATGGACTACCATGATGTCTGGAGCAGGTCAGCATGATGTCTGTCAACACAGAGCATGATGTCTGTGGAGGCACACAGAGTTTTGAGTTCTGTTGCTGGAAGTCAACACAGAGCATGATGTCAGTGTCAACACAGGATGATGCAGTGGAGGGTCAGAGCATGATGTCTGTGGAGGCAGTCAACACAGAGCATGATGTCAGTGGAGGAGTCAACACAGAGCATGATGTCAGTGGAGGCAGTCAACACAGAGCATGATGTCAGTGGAGGCAGTCAACACAGAGCATGATGTCAGTGGAGGCAGTCAACACAAAGCATGATGTCAGTGGAGGCAGTCAACACAGAGCATGATGTCAGTGGAGGCAGTCAACACAGAGCATGATGTCTGTGGAGGCAGTCAGCACAGAGCATGATGTCAGACCAGTCTCAACAGGGCAAAGTTGTAAGTCCCACAGTGGAGTCTCTCACCATCAGACACTGCACCTGTGGAAGTGCAGGGCACCAGCTCATCTTTGGTGGGCATGCGGTGACCCACCCTGAACACCACAATGGATGGGAGCTGGTCAAGATGGAGCTGAGATACTACCATATGCTGAGCAGGTCAACGGCTGAACACACTTTTGAGTTCTGTTGCTGAACAAACAGAGGAGTGAGGACACAACCAACTCACTTAAGGATGGCTGCTTGGTTAGAGAGAGAGAGACAGAGAGACAGAGAGAGACAGAGGGAGAGAGAGAGACAGACAGAAAAACAGAGCGAAACAGTGAGAAAGACAGAGAGAAAGACAGAGACGGAGATAGAGACAGAAGAGCAGAGCGAGACAGAGACAGAGAGGGAGAGAGAGAGAGACAGAAAAACAGAGCGAAACAGAGCGAGACAGAGAGAAAGACAGAGACAGAGATAGAGAAAGACAGAAGAGCAGAGACAGGAGACAGAGACAGAGAGAGAGACAGACAGAGAAAACAAGAGCTGAAAGAGAGAGAAAGACAGAGACAGAGAGAGAGAGAAAAACAGAGACAGAGATAGAGAGAGACAGAAGAGCAGAGCGAGACAGAGAGAGAGAGACAGACAGAAAAACAGAGCGAAACAGAGAGAAAGACAGAGACAGAGAGAGAGAGAGACAGAAGAGCAGAGCGAGACAGAGCGAGACAGAGAGAAAGACAGAGACAGAGAGAGAGAGAGAAACAGACAGAAAAACAGAGTGAGACAGAGCGAGACAGAGAGAAAGACAGAGACAGAGATAGAGAGAGACAGAAGAGCAGAGCGAGACAGAGAGGGAGAGAGAGAGAGACAGACAGAAAAACAGAGCGAAACAGAGCGAGACAGAGAGAAAGACAGAGACAGAGATAGAGAGAGACAGAAGAGCAGAGCAAGACAGAGAGGGAGAGAGAGAGACAGACAGAAAAACAGAGCGAAACAGAGCGAGACAGAGAGAAAGACAGAGACAGAGATAGAGAGAGACAGAAGAGCAGAGCGAGACAGAGACAGAGAGAGAGAGACAGACAGAAAAACAGAGCGAAACAGAGAGAAAGACAGAGACAGAGAGAGAGAGAGAGAAACAGAGCTAAACAGAGTGAGACAGAGAGAAAGACAGAGACAGAGAGAGAGAGAGAAACAGACAGAAAAACAGAGTGAGACAGAGAGAGAGAGAGAGACAGACAGACAGAAAAACAGAGCGAGACAGAGAGAAAGACAGAGACAGAGAGAGAGACAGAGAGAGAGAGAGAGAGAGAGAGACAGACAAAAACAGTGAGACAGAGAGAAAGACAGAGAGAGAGAGACAGACAGAAAAACAGAGCATAGCAGATCGAGACAGAGAGAGAGAGAGAGACAGACAGAAAAACAGTGAGACAGAGAGAAAGACAGAGAGAGAGAGACAGACAGACAGACAGGCAGAAAAACAGAGCATAGCAGATCGAGACAGAGAGACAAAGACAGAGAGACAGACAGAAAAACAGAGCATAGCAGATCGAGACAGAGAGACAAAGACAGAGAGAGACAGAGAGACAGAGAGAGACAGACAGAAAAGCAGAGCGAGACAGAGACAGAGATAGAGACAGACAGAAGAGCAGAGCGAGACAGAGACAGAGAGGGAGAGAGAGAGAAGAGCAGAGCGAGACAGAGACAGAGAGGGAGAGAGAGAGACAGACAGAAAAACAGAGCGAAACAGAGCGAGACAGAGAGAAAGACAGAGACAGAGATAGAGAGAGACAGAAGAGCAGAGCGAGACAGAGAGAGAGAGACAGACAGAAAAACAGAGCGAAACAGAGAGAAAGACAGAGACAGAGAGAGAGACAGAAAAACAGAGCGAAACAGAGCGAGACAGAGAGAAAGATAGAGACAGAGATACAGACAGACAGAAGAGCAGAGCGAGACAGAGACAGAGATACAGACAGACAGAAGAGCGAGACAGAGAGAGAGAGAGACAGACAGACAGAAAAACAGAGCGAGACAGAGAGAGAGAGACAGACAGACAGAAAAACAGAGCGAGACAGAGAGAGAGACAGAGAGAGAGAGAGAGAGACAGACAGACAGAAAAACAGAGCGAGACAGAGAGAGAGACAGAGAGAGAGAGAGAGAGAGACAGACAGACAGAAAAACAGCGAGACAGAGAGAAAGACAGAGAGAGAGAGAGACAGAGAGAGAGAGACAGACAGAAAAACAGAGCGAGACAGAGAGAAAGACAGAGACAGAGAGAGAGACAGAGAGAGAGACAGAGAGAGAGAGAGAGACAGACATAAAAACAGTGAGACAGAGAGAAAGACAGAGAGAGAGAGACAGACAGACAGAAAAACAGAGCATAGCAGATCGAGACAGAGAGACAAAGACAGAGAGAGACAGACAGAAAAGCAGAGCGAGACAGAGATAGAGACAGACAGACAGGAAAACAGCGAGACAGAGAGAAAGACAGAGAGAGAGAGAGACAGAGAGAGAGAGAGACAGACAGAAGAGCAGAGCGAGACAGAGAGAAAGACAGAGAGAGAGACAGAGAGAGAGAGAGAGAGAGAGAGAGACAGAAAAACAGCGAGACAGAGAGAAAGACAGAAAGAGAGAGAGACAGACAGACAGACAGAAAAACAGAGCATAGCAGATCGAGGCAGAGAGACATAGAGACAGAGAGAGAGAGAGACAGAGAGAGAGAGAGAGAGACAGACAGACAGAAAAACAGCGAGACAGCGAGACAGAGAGAAAGACAGAGAGAGACAGAGAGAGAGAGAGAGAGAGAGAGAGAGAGAGAGAGAGAGAGAGAGAGAGAGACAGAGAGAGACAGAGAGAGAGAGAGAGAGAGAGAGAGAGAGAGAGAGAGAGAGAGAGAGACAGAGAGAGACAGAGAGAGAGAGAGAGAGAGAGACAGACAGACAGACAGAAAAACAGCGAGACAGAGAGAAAGACAGAGACAGAGAGAGAGAGAGACAGACAGACAGACAGACAGACAGACAGACAGACAGACAGACAGACAGAAAAACAGAGCATAGCAGATCGAGACAGAGAGACATAGAGACAGAGAGAGACAGACAGAAAAGCAGAGCGAGACAGAGAGACAGAGAGAGACAGAGAGAGAGAGAGAGAGAGAGAGAGAGAGAGAGAGAGAGAGAGAGAGAGAGAGACAGACAGACAGAAAAACAGAGCGAAACAGAGCGAGAAAGAGAGAAAGACAGAGACAGAGAGAGACAGACAGAAAAGCAGAGCGAGACAGAGAGACAGAGAGAGACAGAGAGAGAGAGAGATAGACAGACAGAAAAACAGAGCAAAGCAAATCAGAGCGAGACAGAGAGACAAAGACAAAGAGAGAGAGAGCGAGAGCAGGCCATTGCCTGCAGGACAGAGGGTCATTCCTACCTGAGTATCCAAAGGAAATGCTGGAGATGGGGCTGAGATAGATACCCTTTCCATAGGCTGCACCATGCAGCTTGTGTTGAAAAGAGCAGGGGGAAGAATCACTGAGAGCCCACCAGCAGAGCACACACTCAAGAGACACACACGCACACACACACACTCAGAGACACACTGCCAGAGGAACATACACTAAGAGACACACACGCTCATACACATACACACACACACACGCACACAAGAGACACACACACAGAGAGGTAGCAGTGCAGAGAGAAGTAAGAAGGTAGAACACAGTGGGCTCTATGTTGAACCACGAGGTGCAGTGCAATAGAAAAAGAAACCTGCCTAAAGTACAATATATTGACTATTGTAGGACCCCATAGTCTCCTGTTCCACTCCCCACTAAGACCTCATAAGATGTTGAGGTGAGGTAACAAACGTCCATGTAGAAGTCTTGTGTTGAATATTCATGTAAATCATCCATAAGGACGTGGAACTACATCAGAACAGATGGCGACAGAACAAGGGGAGGACGAGGATGAAGACGGATGATGAAGACGGGGAATGTTTGATGGACATCCATGGCAGAGCAGAGGGAGTTTCAGCTCCAGTGGAGAGGTGACACCCACGGAAATACTTTGTGAGAGTGGAGGAAGAAGAATCTCTTCTGAGTTTAGGAGACATGACATGACATGAGACATGACATGTATCTGAAGGACAACGTGAGAGAGAGAGACAGAGATGACATGTATCTGAAGGACAGCGAGAGAGAGAGAGAGAGAGAGAGAGAGAGAGAGAGAGAGAGAGAGAGAGAGAGAGAGAGAGAGAGAGAGAGAGAGAGAGAGAGAGAGAGATGACATGTATCTGAAGGACAGCATGAGAGAGAGAGAGAGACAGAGATGACATGTATCTGAAGGACAGCGTGAGAGAGAGAGACAGAGATGACATGTGTATCTGAAGGACAGCGTGAGAGAGAGAGACAGTGAGACAGAGATTACATGTATCTGAAGGACAGCGTGAGAGAGAGAGACAGAGATGACATGTATCTGAATGACAGCGTGAGTGAGAGACAGAGATTACATGTATCTGAAGGACAGCATGAGAGAGAGAGAAAGAGAGAGAGACAGAGATGACATGTATCTGAAGGACAGCGTGAGAGAGAGAGAGAGAGACAGAGATGACATGTATCTGAAGGACAGCGTGAGAGGGAGAGAGACAGAGATGACATGTATCTGAAGGACAGCGTGAGAGAGAGAGAGAGAGACAGAGATGACATGTATCTGAAGGACAGCGTGAGAGAGAGAGAGAGAGAGATGACATGTATCTGAAGGACAGCGTGAGAGAGAGAGACAGAGATGACATGTATCTGAAGGACAGCGTGAGAGAGAGAGAGAGACAGAGATGACATGTATCTGAAGGACAGCGTGAGAGAGAGAGAGACAAAGATGACATGTATCTGAAGGACAGCGTGAGGGAGAGAGAGAGAGAGAGAGAGAGAGAGAGAGAGAGAGAGAGAGAGAGAGAGAGAGAGAGAGAGATGACATGTATCTGAAGGACAGCATGAGAGAGAGAGAGACAGAGATGACATGTATCTGAAGGACAGCGTGAGAGAGAGAGACAGAGATGACATGTGTATCTGAAGGACAGCGTGAGAGAGAGAGACAGTGAGACAGAGATTACATGTATCTGAAGGACAGCGTGAGAGAGAGAGACAGAGAGACAGAGATTACATGTATCTGAAGGACAGCGTGAGAGAGAGAGAGACAGAGAGACAGAGATGACATGTATCTGAAGGACAGCGTGAGAGAGAGAGAGACAGAGAGACAGAGATGACATGTATCTGAAGGACAGCGTGAGAGAGAGAGACAGAGATGACATGTATCTGAAGGACAGCGTGAGAGAGAGAGAGACAGAGATGACATGTATCTGAAGGACAGCGTGAGAGAGAGAGACAGAGATGACATGTATCTGAAGGACAGCGTGAGAGAGAGAGACAGAGATGACATGTATCTGAAGGACAGCGTGAGAGAGAGAGAGACAGAGATGACATGTATCTGAAGGACAGCGTGAGAGAGAGAGAGAGAGAGAGACAGAGATGACATGTATCTGAAGGACAGCGTGAGAGAGATAGAGAGACAGAGATGACATGTATCTGACGGACAGCGTGAGAGAGAGAGACAGAGATGACATGTATCTGAAGGACAGCGTGAGAGAGAGAGAGACAGAGATGACATGTATCTGAAGGACAGCGTGAGAGAGAGAGAGAGACAGAGATGACATGTATCTGAAGGACAGCGTGAGAGAGAGAGAGAGACAGAGATGACATGTATCTGAAGGACAGCGTGAGAGAGAGAGAGACAGAGATGACATGTATCTGAAGGACAGCGTGAGAGAGAGAGACAGAGATGACATGTATCTGAAGGACAGCGTGAGAGAGAGAGACAGAGATGACATGTATCTGAAGGACAGCGTGAGAGAGAGAGAGACAGAGATGACATGTATCTGAAGGACAGCGTGAGAAAGAGAGAGACAGAGATGACATGTATCTGAAGGACAGCGTGAGAGAGAGACAGAGAGACAGAGATGACATGTATCTGAAGGACAGCGTGAGAGAGAGACAGAGAGACAGAGATGACATGTATCTGAAGGACAGCGTGAGAGAGAGAGAGACAGAGATGACATGTATCTGAAGGACAGTGTGAGAGAGAGAGAGACAGAGAGACAGAGATGACATGTATCTGAAGGACAGCGTGAGAGAGAGAGAGACAGAGATGACATGTATCTGAAGGACAGCGTGAGAGAGCGAGAGACAGAGATGA
The DNA here is from genome assembly GCF_021184085.1 of Oncorhynchus gorbuscha. Classification (NCBI taxonomy): domain Eukaryota; kingdom Metazoa; phylum Chordata; class Actinopteri; order Salmoniformes; family Salmonidae; genus Oncorhynchus; species Oncorhynchus gorbuscha. Next base: position 18,994,932 of record NC_060176.1, read on the forward strand.
CATGTATCTGAAGGACAGTGTGAGAGAGAGAGACAGAGAGACAGAGATGACATGTATCTGAAGGACAGCGTGAGAGAAAGAGACAGAGAGACAGAGATGACATGTATCTGAAGGACAGCGAGAGAGAGAGAGAGAGAGAGAGACAGAGATGACATGTATCTGAAGGACAGCGTGAGAGAGAGAGAGACAGAGATGACATGTATCTGAAGGACAGCGTGAGAGAGAGAGACAGAGAGACAGAGATGACATGTATCTGAAGGACAGCGTGAGAGAGAGAGACAGAGAGACAGAGATGACATGTATCTGAAGGACAGCGTGAGAGAGAGAGAGACAGAGAGACAGAGATGACATGTATCTGAAGGACAGCGTGAGAGAGAGAGAGACAGAGATGACATGTATCTGAAGGACAGCGTGAGAGACAGAGAGACAGAGATGACATGTATCTGAAGGACAGCGTGAGAGAGAGAGAGAGATACAGAGATGACATGTATCTGAAGGACAGCGTGAGAGAGAGAGAGAGATACAGAGATGACATGTATCTGAAGGACAGCGTGAGAGAGAGAGAGAGAGAGAGAGAGACAGAGATGACATGTATCTGAAGGACAGCGTGAGAGAGAGAGAGAGAGAGACAGAGATGACATGTGTATCTGAAGGACAGCGTGAGAGAGAGAGAGACAGAGATGACATGTGTATCTGAAGGACAGCGTGAGAGAGAGAGAGACAGAGACACAATGAGATTTGCTGTGCGAGCTGAAGGTGTGACAGAGTGAACAAACACACGCTCAAGGTGAAGAGGAGGGAGAGAGCGAGGGACGCAGAACAAGGAGATGAAAGACGAGTCTTCAAAGCTCTAACGGCAAAGGTTCAAATACTGTAATATACTCATAATAAACCACTCACTGACAACAAACACCCTGCTGACTTCTCCCGGTCATACGGCATAATACAACAACAGGAAGGAGCGAGATGGAGTGTTTCAAAGGTGTATACATTATGAACCTAAGAGTCTATAGACATAGAAGTAGATTGTCATGCATGTGGTTTAATGTCTTGTACATTGTCTTGGACTACCAGGAGGTTCAGCCATATACATATTAAACATCATTAGGATCAGCATAGAGGTGAATAAGAGAGACAGTATAGGTGATGACCGTTACTGACCTTCCTTGGGTCCCTCACCCACTCACCTACTCACCCACTCTGTGGATCCTCATAGCGAAACAGACATGGGGCGGGGCAGCAGTCGTAACCTCTGACCTAGTCTACTCAGTGCTCTTAGTGGTCAACCCAGGCAGCCACGCCTTCAGCCAGGCCGACTGGTAACCCCCAGCCCCTCAGCAGACAACACAGCCCCTCCGCCTCTCTATCAGGACAGGAAGAGGCGTGGTGTCCACTGCTGTCAGAGCAGAAAACAGGAAGTGCTCGACATATGCCAGGGGGAAATTACTGGTGGGCCTGGCATTTTAAAGCGTCCAATACATTGAGAGAGAAACCTGGCATCCGTTACTGTCAAAATGGATCAGCTGGACAGCCAACCTGCACTGTGTGTGAGGAGGACAGACAGGCTCTGTCCAAGGGAGGATGCGTCTTAGTTCAGCCAACTGCTGGATCTACATACCTGCAGTTTGGTATAAGAGGCATTGACTAGTCCATTTCTCAGAACGGAGTGCCAGTTCTCTATATGGGAACCACTAGAGCAGGTGCAGGGAGAGAGAGAGATAAGGAGAGCTGTGAATACTGAACACTTCTTCCTCATACAGGGCCAGTGCTTTCCAAAGGCTCCAACAATGCTGTGCAGAGAGCGTTCAAAACATCATTATTTCCACGTTTGCATGCCCACCATTTATGGACAGATTGTTATACTGTACCTCGAGTAAAGCATTCATGCCCGTGAGATATCTACATCTTATTGGCAATGCAATAAGTCTGTTTCCACTGTGTTTTTGGCTGATTGTATGGGATAGTAATTCTATTTTCTCACATTTTCTAAACTTGTCATGTTTGTTTGCTAAAAACAGCAGGATGGCTGAGGACCTACAGCACAAGAACAGCTCAGAAATCTCCTGATATTACATCACCCCTCCTTCTCATTTCAACAGCAGGATGTTACGTGAATAGACGTCTCAGTGGGAATACATCAAACTGTACCGCCTCTCATCTCTTATTGTCCTCAAATAAACCCCCAGGGGTGAAACAGGGTAGCCATGCTGTTATTCTTAGCAGAGACAATGTTCAAGAGGAGTGGTCGTTGAATTGAATTCAGCTAGCTCCCTGAGGGACGGAGACAGTTCTGATTGCTTTGAGATGGTCCCATGCATGTTTCTGCTTCGTGCCTTTTGTACAGCAGGGGCATGGCTGTCTGTTGCTCACACTGATATTGCTGCATCAGGGACCCAGTACTGCTGGGAAAACAGGGTGTGGTGTCTGTTCACTGGGCTGTCAGCTGGTGGATGCTGTAACTACCAGATATGTGGGACTCTATTATGTGTTGTCTCTGTGTCTATAAGACTGGGCGGCAGGTAGCCTAGAAGTTTCAATCCCGGATCTGACAGGGAAAAGAAAATCGGTCTGGAAGTGAGCTGGCAACCGGAGGATGCTGGTCTCTAATCCCAATTGCCGTTGCCTGACATTCTGCCCTTGTGCATGGCACTTAACCCCCCACAACAACTGCTCCACTAGCGCCCAGTGTGGCAGCCCCCTGCTCCAACCTGGATGTGTCTTTGGGAGGGGATGGAATTCATTTTGGTTGGACTTTGTGCACAATTGACGAATCAAGTAATCTCAAACTTAATAAAACATAGTACCTATTCTGTATGTGGGAGTCTATGGTTAAGGGGAGGTTGGTGCTGCCATATACTGTATATGGGGCCACTACAGGGGAGCGGCACCCTTAGGGGAAAGAGAGGGGACTCACTGGAAGGCAAAGGTGCTGCCGTAGAGCTTCTTGGCCGTGCGAAAGCGTGCTTCCTTGGCAGGCGGGCTGCTGAGTAATAGGAACTGGTGGGATGTGTGCATGAACTTCAGTTGCTATAGGACAGAGAGAGAGAGAGACGGAGGGAAGGAGAGAGAGAATAGAGAATCATGTAGTGGAGAACACACGGCAACAGTTACGAGGAAGAGCAGACACCAGAGATCTGTGTTATTCATACCCTGCTCAGAGGCAGCTTGACGATATGGGATCGGTTACTGGATATGATCCTAGAGAGGGAGAGAGAGGACGAGAGAGAGAGAGAGAGAGAGAGAGGAGAGAGAGAGAGAGAGAGGGAGAGAGAGGAGAGAGAGAGAGAGAGAGAGAGAGAGAGAGAGAGGGAGAGAGAGGACGAGAGAGAGAGAGAGGGAGAGAGAGGAGAGAGAGAGAGAGGGAGAGAGAGGACGAGAGAGAGAGAGAGAGAGAGAGAGGGAGAGAGAGGACGAGAGAGAGAGAGAGAGAGAGAGAGAGAGAGAGAGGGAGAGAGAGGAGAGAGAGAGAGAGAGAGGGAGAGAGACGAGAGAGAGAGAGAGAGGGAGAGAGAGGACGAGAGAGAGAGAGAGGGAGAGAGAGGACGAGGAGAGAAGGGAGAAGAAAAACAGGTTAGTGAGAAAGACAGAACAGGGTTGGAGGTTTAGATTGCAGGAGGTGTAAGCAGAGACCTTCTACCTACCACTGCAGTAGAGGGTGAGCCAGGGGGTCCAGTTTGTCCATCTGTTTCTTAATCTCCAGATATGAGCCCTGGAAAAGACCGCTTTCATTATTTCACACCCCACTATCCTTTCGTCACTAGACTACCAGATCTAAATATGACAAGGAGACGACTCAATGCAACAACACACATATAGTCTCTTTTCACTGCCCAAGTCCAGCGCAGGACTGCCCTTCCTTCATCCCAGCCTCCCCCAGCCTCAGTACCTGGGTCATCTCGCGGATGGACATGACACTGTCCAGTGCTTTTTGCAATCTCTCATAGTTCTTCTTCTGTGACCAGGGAGCAAGATGGAGCCACAGAGACAGGCGTCAGAAGGACAGGGAGAGAGAAAAACATTGGATTAATACCTACAACCCATTCAATGAGCCCAAAGTAATGTTTCAGAATGTTATCACATATTAGGATAACCAGACATCCTGTAAAGTGGTGTGTAACCACAGCAACAGTAGTAACCTTTGGGTTGAAGGCCAGAGTCTTGGGGTCGTTGGGGTCGACCACAGACGGGTAGGGTTCGAAGATGATGCTTTTACGAGGAGACTCCAGAGCAGCCCGACACATAGCCACCAGCAGATCCACCACCTAGGGATCAACATGAAAGCCCATCAGTTGTCACCACATAGACAGGGACAGACAGGGGGATAGAGAAAGTGTGTGTGTTGTTAGTCAGGCAGTCACCTCTGCTCCAGTGGCCACCTCCTCTGCTGCTCCTGACATCACCCCCAGAGTGTAGAAGGAGAACACACACAGCTCTCTAGTGCACACAGCCGGCTGCACACCCACACACAAGCACATGCACACCCACACACACACACACACACACACACACAGGGCAAGTGGCACACACACACACATGAACAAACATCAATCTGAGTGAAACAGAGAAACTTGCTCATAGCTGAATTGAAACGTTTACATTTTAACGTTCACTTCACACTGTATGTCTTTTTTAATGTGGTCTACCTTCAACATGGATCCGTTCTGAAAGACGTGCTGCTCGTCACAGACCACACAGTACTCATTGAGAGTGGGGATCCTCTGCTCCGAGTATTTCATTATCTGTCGGTAGACAAAACATGGTATTCCTGCTAATCACTCCCTCCTCTCCTCCAGCCCCATATATCACTCTTCTATCATGACATCATCAGCTGACTGGGCCTCTTATCAACGCTTTATTATCAATCCCGTCTGGATTACTGCAACTCGCTGTTGGCTGGGCTCCCTGCCTGTGCCATTAAACCCCTACAACTCATCCAGAACGCCGCAGCCCGTCTGGTGTTCAACCTTCCCAAGTTCTCTCACGTCACCCCGCTCCTCCGCTCTCTCCACTGGCTTCCAGTTGAAGCTCGCATCCGCTACAAGACCATGGTGCTTGCCTACGGAGCTGTGAGGGGAACGGCACCTCAGTACCTCCAGGCTCTGATCAGGCCCTACACCCAAACAAGGGCACTGCGTTCATCCACCTCTGGCCTGCTCGCCTCCCTACCACTGAGGAAGTACAGTTCCCGCTCAGCCCAGTCAAAACTGTTCGCTGCTCTGGCCCCCCAATGGTGGAACAATCTCCCTCACGACGCCAGGACAGCGGAGTCAATCACCACCTTCCGGAGACACCTGAAACCCCACCTCTTTAAAGAATACCTAGGATAGGATAAAGTAATCCTTCTCACCCCCCCTTAAAAGATTTAGATGCACTATTGTAAAGTGGCTGTTCCACTGGATGTCATAAGGTGAATGCACCAATTTGTAAGTCGCTCTGGATAAGAGCGTCTGCTAAATGACTTAAATGTAAATGTAAATGTAATCTTTAGTCTGTCACTTTACCCGGGGTTGAAACAAACCCATTATACACACGCACATGAATCTAAATCATTTGATAGGTAAAACATTTCCTCATTTCAACTTTCATGTATCAATTAAACAGAGGTGGAGACCTTCTTTAAGCACACACTATGTCCTCTAACTCTTGGAAGGGTCATTTGACCCTTGATAATTTGACCCGTGATCAGTGTTTGTGCTTTGGAGTTGTTTTGGAAGGACGTTCAGAGTGAACTAAAAGCCTGTTTAGGGCCCTAGCTTTGCCCTTGAGGTCTTATCTACCTGTACTAAGAAGCCATACTCCAAGGTAGGGATGTTCTTGCAGTGTCCGCCCGCCTGGGATGAGAAAAACAATTCAATCAGCTGCCTCGTGGTAATCTGCGCTGGGGCCCTGGCCGCCGGGACAGCCACAGTCTGATGGGTACAGTGAAGACAAAGCATTATGGGACACGGCGCCAGCCATGTTGGGTATGGGTAGGGAGAGGCTCAGGAAGGAAGGTAGGTACGGTACTGTAGGTGTGTTGGTTGGGGGAGGGGAACAGTCAAAGTTCTCAGGTAGTTCAAAGCGAGAAAACAATTAGATAGTATGGATAATAGAATGGGGAAATAGTTGCTTGTTTACGAGTAAATGCTCTGAATTCATGCACTTTCTGAAATGGATGATGTATTGTGTTTGACTGTTCTAGCTAGCTGTAAGGTCACAGTGATTTTTTTGGATGCAATAGAATACACATCAAAACACACACACACGTGAAATTTCATTAGGTGCAATAACTGGGCTCTGAGCAATATTTAGACACGTGTTTATGTGTTTCACAGCTCAAATATCATCAGGTCCAACAGCAATATGTGGAATGACGTTCATGTGTATTGTCTTGCCCTCTGTTTTGAAACGTGTCTGCATGTCTTGACTGCTGTTTTGAACATGTCTGATGTATGTATGTTGACCTTTTGCATATAACGTTGTCATGTTTATGTGTTCACCTGCCAAGGGGCTGCAGATGTAAGTTAGCTGTTAGCTAAATCTGGTGCAATGCATCTCTTCTCACTTCTGGGATGTTTTTGTTGTCCAAATAAACTTAACAAATCAAAATAAATAAATATTGTGTTGTCTGTGCTGATGTGTATAGGGGTGGTCAGGAGAGGGATGTGTGATGGTGGTGGTGAGGCGAGGTGACCTCCGACCTGGCTGTTGGGGGGGTAGCTGAACAGCTCCCCCTTGGGGTTCTTCATGGTGCAGGAGATGGAGCGATTCATGAGCCGGGTCACCCTCAGCTCTGGAACACTCAGCTTCCCCTTCAGAACCGTGTCCTGGATCAGAGGGTAGCTGGGGGACCTGGGAACACACAGACACACAAACCAGAGATCATTAATGGATAGACCTGGAAGTGTACAGCACATACACATACAGACAGACATTCAGACTCCTACGCAAGAAAATTATATGAACACAAAAGTTTAGAGCAACCAAGTAGTGAGTATGTTTACATGCAAATAATTCGATATTAAGCTGATTATGGCAATACTCTGAGTTTGGCACTAGTCATGTAAACACCTTACTCTGATTATCTTAATCTGCGTAAGATCAAGCAAAGTAAAAGCATAACCTGGTTAAAACACCTCCATTATCTAGCAATCTAGGACATGTAAACACCTTTATTAGAGTTCCTGTGTTGTTATTGATCTGCGTGTGCTATCACCATCAATCAGAGCCTCCCTCGAGCGAAGTGAGTTCGGGAAAATGTCTTTAAAATAGTTTACACATGCAAATGTTATACATCCAAACTCAAATAGGCTTCCCAAAAATAACGTGGTCGCTGTGATACAATGTTTATTTTGATTGGCAATTTTCTACATTTTTCCATCAGGAAGCCGGATTATGCTCTGTCCATGTGTAGCAGATTGTAAGCGAAATCGTTCTTCTTGCAAACCATGTAAACGTTTTAATCTAAATAGTATATCAATCAAGAGTTTTCACAATAATTGTAGTGTTGAATGGATGTAAAAATGTACCCAGTGACTACTGAGATGACAGTGATGATGAAATCTGACGTAGCCGGGATAGTACTAGAAGCTATAATAGTATCCGGGATAGTACTAGAAGCTATAATAGTATCTGGGATAGTACTAGAAGCTATAATAGTATCTGGGATAGTACTAGAAGCTATAATAGTATCTGGGATAGTACTAGAAGCTATAATAGTATCTGGGATAGTACTAGAAGCTATAATAGTATCTGGGATAGTACTAGAAGCTCTGGGATAATAGCTATAATAGTATCTGGGATAGTATCCGGGATAGTACTAGAAGCTATAATAGTATCCGGGATAGTACTAGAAGCTATAATAGTATCCAGGATAGTACTAGAAGCTATAATAGTATCCGGGATAGTACTAGAAGCTATAATAGTATCCGGGATAGTATAGTAGAAGCTAGAAGCTATAATAGTATCCGGGATAGTACTAGGATAGTACTAGAAGCTATAATAGTATCCGGGATAGTACTAGATAGCTATAATAGTATCCGGGATAGTACTAGAAGCTATAATAGTATCCGGGATAGTACTAGAAGCTATAATAGTACTGGGATAGGGATAGTACTAGAAGCTATAATAGTATCCGGATAGTATAGAAGTACTATCTGGGAAGTACTAGAAGCTATAATAGTATCGGGATAGTATTAGAAGATAGTACTAGAAGCTATAATAGTATCCGGGATAGTACTAGAAGCTATAATAGTATCCGGGATAGTACTAGAAGCTATAATAGTATATAGTCCTATAATAGTATCCGGGATAGTACTAGAAGCTATAATAGTATCCGGGATAGTACTAGAAGCTATAATAGTATCTGGGATAGTACTAGAAGCTATAATAGTATCCGGGATAGTACTAGAAGCTATAATAGTATCTGGGATAGTACTAGAAGCTATAATATATCCGGGATAGTATAATAGCGGGATAGTACTATAATAGTATCCGGGATAGTACTATAAGCTATAATAGTATCCGGGATAGTACTATAAGCTATAATAGTATCCGGGATAGTACTAGAAGCTATAATAGTATCTGGGATAGTACTAGAAGCTATAATAGTAGTATCCGGGATAGTACTAGAAGCTATAATAGTATCTGGGATAGTACTAGAAGCTATAATAGTATCCGGGATAGTACTAGAAGCTATAATAGTATCCGGGATAATACTAGAAGCTATAATAGTATCTGGGATAGTACTAGAAGCTATAATAGTATCCGGGATAGTACTAGAAGCTGTAATAGAAGCCATACTTGGGGATGGGAGAGAAGATGCTGAGTCCTGCGCGGAACTTCTTGATGGTTCCCCCGGCCTTGAACCAGCTGTGTCTCTTCTCCTGCTGGGCCTTCAGGAACTCATTACTGAGGTGCTTCCACTGCTGGGACGTGAACGTACTCAGGATCCTACAGGGCAGACAGCACAACCAGTCACAATCAATTAGCAATTAGTCAGATGTCATTGACTCTACTGTACATTTAAGTCCATAATATACATTAAATGACCAAAAGTAGGTGGACACCTACTCGTCGAACATCTCATTCCAAAATCATGTGCATTAATATGGAGTTCAAGTTCTTCCACACAGATCTAGACCATTTCGGTATTGACCTCGCTTTGTGCCCTTGGGCATTGCCATGCTGAAACAGGAAAGGGCCTTCCCCAAACTGTTGCCACAAAGTTGGAAGCACAGAATCGTCTAGAATGTCATTGGATGTTAAGATTTCCCTGCACTGGAACTATGGGGCCTAGTCCGAACCATGAAAAACAACCACAGACCATTATTCCTCCTCTACCAAACTTTACAGTTGGCAATGTGCATTCTGGCAGGTAGTGTTCTCCAGGCCTCCGCCAAGTCCGTCGGACTGCCTGATGGTGAAGCGTGATTCATTACTCCAGAGAAGGCGTTTCTACTGCTCCAGAGTCCAATGGCGGCGAGTTTTACACCACTCCAGCTGACGCTTGGCATTGGGCATGATGATCTTAGGCTTGTGCACTCGACCGTTGGAGGTCCTGTTCTGTGAGCTCGTGTGGCCTACCAGTTCGCGGCTGAGCGGTTGTTGCTCACAGACGTTTCCACTGCACAATAACAGCACTTACAGTTGACCGGGGCAGCACTCGCAAGGCAAAAATTTGACGAACTGACTTGTTGAAAAGGTGGCATCCTATGACAGTGCCACATTGAATGTCCCAGAGCACCTCAGTAAGGCCATTCTACTGCCAATGTTTGTCTATGGAGATTGCATGGCTGCGTGCTTGATTTTATACACCTGTCAGCAATGGGTGTGGCTGAAGGGGTGTCCACATACTTTTGCATATTAAGTGTAAGTTGTATAGGTGTCATTGAAAATGGTGGAAATCTTGTGAAATTAGTGTAGGACCCGTGGATAGCCTCTCTGAACCAGAATGTGAGGAATCGTGCTGAGTGGCATATGACTCGAGTAGGACTCACTTCTTGAGCTGCAGGCCCAGGCTGAAGCCCTCTTTATTGGAGGGCTGGAACACCTCCACTGACGGTTCTGAGAATAGATGACTCATTATTTCACAACCCATAGGAGTGACGAGCTCAGCTCTGATTAAACACACACAGGCACACATACAGTTGAAGTCGGAAGTTTACATACGCCTTAGCCAAATACATTTAAACTCAGTTTTTCACAATTCCTGACAATTAATCCTAGTAAAAATTCCCTGTTTTAGGTCAGTTAGGATCACCACTTTATTTTAAGAATGTGAAATATCTGAATGACTTATTTCAGCTTTTATTTCTTTCATCACATTCCCAGTGGGTCAGCAGTTGACATACACTCAATTAGTATTTTGTAGCATTGCCTTTAAATTGTTTAACTTGGGTCAAACGCATCAGGTAGCCTTCCACAAGCTTCCCACAATAAGTTGGGGGAATTTTAACCCATTCCTCCTGACAGAGCTGGTGTAACTGAGTCGGGTTTGTAGGCCTCCTTGCTCGCACAAGCTTTTTCAGTTCTGCTCACAAATCTTCTATTGGATTGAGGTCAGGGCTTTGTGATGGCCACTCCAATACCTTGATTTTCTTGTCCTTAAGCCATTTTGCCACAACTTTGGAAGTATGCTTGGGGTCATTGTCCATTTGGAAGACCCATTTGTGACCAAGCAATAACTTCCTGACTGATGTCGAGATGTTGCTTCAATATAGCCACATCATTTTTCTCCCTCATGATGCCATCTATATTGTAAAGTGCACCAGTCCCTTGTCATGGAAAATTGCAAGATTATGTTATAATGCTTGAATGGCTTTATAATGGTTATTTTATACTGGTTTTGTTAACTATTGTGTGTGTGTTCTACTGAGGATGGGCCTCTATGAGATAACATTTACAAAAGAGATTTACGATGTCTTTGGGTGATAAAACCTAAAGAGCATTCCAGAGAACATGAGCGAATGGTTCTGTTCTATGCCGCACCAGGGAAAGACGGCTTCTGTTTGGAGTCAGGGGGCCAGACACTGGTCTATACAATGAGAGCTGTTGACACAGCAGTAACTGTCTGCTATGTTCTATAGATATCTTTCATAAAAATCTTAACCTTTGTGAACTGTTCCTAAGATCTGTGGTTCGTCATGTAAGTCGAGAGGGGTGTATCTTGGCTATAAAAGATCTTTGTACTTTTCTGTTGGTACTTTTCAAATGGTTCATTAGAGATAGCGCATCATTGAAAGTCAAAAATGCTTTTGCAAAGCTCTTATTATTAAAGATGTAGGTGTAATTATAACTCTGACTGGTGAGTGAAGTTTGTAACTCTCCTCATTTGGTAGAGCAGAAAAAAGCCACCACATCCTCCTGCAGAAAAGCACCCCCACTACAGGATGCTGCCACCCCGTGCTTCACAGTTGGGATGGTGTTCTTCGGCTTGCAAGCCTCCCCTTTCTCCTCCAAACATAACGATGGTCATTATGGTCAAACAGTTCTATTTTTGTTTCATCAGACCAGAGGACATTTCTCCAAAAAGTACGATCTTTGTCCCCACGTGCAGCTGCAAACTGTAGTCTGGCTTTTTATATGGCAGTTTTGGAGCAGCGGCCTCTTCCTTGCTGAGCGGCCTTTCAGGTTATGTCGATATAGGATTCGTTTTACTGTGGATATAGATACTTTTGTACCTGTTTCCTCCAGCATCTTCACAAGGTCCTTTGCTGTTGTTCTGGGATTGATTTGCACTTTTCGCACCAAAGTACGTTCATCTCTAGGAGACAGAATGCGTCTCCTTCTTGAGTGTTATGACGACTGCGTGGTCCCATGGTGTTTATACTTGCGTACTATTGTTTGTACAGATGAATGTGGTACCTTCAGGCATTTGGAAATTGCTCCCAAGGAGGGGGGGGGTGAGAGGGATCACTTATCCTATCCAAGGAATACCTAGGATAGGATATGTAATCCCTCTCACCCCCCCCTTTTAAGATTTAGATACACTATTGTAAAGTGACTGTTCCACTGGATGTCATAAGGTGAATGCACCAATTTGTAAGTCGCTCTGGATAAGAGCGTCTGCTAAATGACTTAAATGTAATGTAAATGTAATTACAATATGTTTTCTGAGGTCTTGGCTCATTTTGTTTGATTTTCCCATGATGTCAAGCAAAGAGGCACTGAGTTTGAAGGTAGGCCTTGAAATACATACACAGGTACACCTCCAATTGACTCACATTATGTCAATTAGCCTATCAGAAGCTTCTAAAGCCATGACAACATTTTCTGGAATTTTCCAAGCTGTTGAAAGGCACAGTCAACTTAGTGTATGTAAACTTCTGACCCACTGGAATTGTGATACAGTGAATTATAAGTGAACTAATCTGTCTGTAAACAATTGTTGGAAAAAATGTCTTGTGTCATGCACAAAGTAGATGTCCTAACCGACTTGCCAATGCTATAGTTTGTTAACAAGACATTTGTGGAGTGGTTGAAAAACGAGTTTTAATGACTACAACCTAAGTGTATGTAAACTTCCGACTTCAACTGTGCACAGGCAGGCGAACGCATGCACACACACACACACACACACACACACGCACAGCCACTGGGGCTCTTCTCACCCGGTCCATCTAGGTACTGGGAGAGAGAGAACCGTAGTCTCAGAATGATGGGCTCTGTTCGGATGACCTTCCAGGCAGTTGCCACCTCCTCCTGGAACAAACACACACACATATGATATACACATACACTTTCTACTATGCTGAATTGTAATACTGGTATGCCCAAAGATAATAAAAATGAAAACTCACATCCAAGAAACTGATATTAATCTGAAGGTCAATGTCCACATCATCAATGGTTCCATACTCTCTGAAAGAAGAAGAATAGCAAATATTCAGATGTAATAATCACATAAACTGAAAAGCTTTTGCGCACCAAGAAACTTGACATCTCAGTGGGTCTGATGTTCTCTGGAGCAACGTATTTACTGATCATGATAATAACAGTCAGTGGTCTTGGTTTCCAGACTTGGCTGTGGCGACTGTGTGTGTACTGTAGTACCTGACAGAGACAGCACTGTCGGTATAGATGTCCTTCACTGCCTCGATGTCTGCATCCAGTTGAGGGTGTCGGTACAGGTCGGCAGCACAGCTCCCCTACAGGCCGGGAGGGGCACAGGTCAGACCACTGAATTATCCCCAGAGATGCTGCTGTAGCATCCATGTACAGTAATATGAGCTAGCACTGATACTCATGTATACAATGACTGTAGTATTAGAAAAGGTACAGGGGCAGTCTCCTGTTCTGCTGCCTCACAGGACTGTATCGGCGTGTCTCTATCTGTCTCGTTCTCACACACATATATTAGCGCCTACAAACAGGCTCTCATCTCTCGGTAGATGGTCTGAATCCACTGGAGAATAGGCTTTTAAAACCAGACTGAATTTACAGTACTTTCAACTCAATCCTTTAGAGATAACTTTTTGTAAAAAGCTGATTGAAAGATTAAGACATTGTGTATGTCACATAGGATTTGAGGTAATAGGATTGCAGTTACTGAAGACCCCTAGGGGAGTTCTGTTGACCCCATGTGTTGATTCTGTTTGTATTGGACCAAAGAGCCTAGTGGGCAAAACTGGTTGAAATTAAGTCATTAAGACATCATTTCAACCAGTTTTGTCCGGTTTGCCCTCTGGGAGGGATAGGAGGCCTGGGAGGATGTCATGACAGCCTGGGTACCTGGATCCCATAGAGGAACTGCTCCGACTCATTCTCCCCATCTGATTCCTCATCAGTCCAGGACTGGCCTTTGATGTCCTGCAGGCATACAGACAGATGTGAAACGCCATTCTGGTTATTATCGCTCCATCTCCCATCCTTTCTCTCTGTCTGTCCATTTAACTGCCAGTTCTTCAAAGACTTCAAAATAAAGCTTTTTATGTCACGTCAAAGGGATGGACGGAGTAAACAAAGTACAACTAGACTTGAAATAAGCCAAAGATATTCAATACATTATTTGTAAAACATGTATGACGATTCACTATTATGTTATTGTTTGGCTTAGTAGCTATCGACAGAAAGGCATCACGCCTTATATATCTATTAGAGATCTACACACATCAGACATTCTGACTATATATATTATGATAACTGCAGTCTGATGATAAACAGAGACTACAGTACTACGTCTATGATACTACCATTGGATATGGTGTTATAAGAGTTGTCTCACCATTGGGTCTATTGTTCATAGGGGTTTCTCAGACAGGGTTAGGCTTCTCCCATCCATAACAGCTGAGCTCCATGTAGGTGGAGGGACTGAGGTTGAAGTCTGGCCTGGTCACTCGGACTTCCTCTCAAACCGTGGTACCTAACCATTTGGCATGAGAGACAGGAGGAACACGAACAATAAGCTTACAGTATGTCTCTTATTTCAGCAATTTCACAAAGCATCTACCTTAAATAAACACAGTCTACTAAACCGTGATGCAATGATGTTTTCCGCATTGCCACTTCCTAATGGTGGTCTCCTTTTCCCTTTTTCTTTCAATCATCTGCACTCCACCGTGCCGTGTATCCTAGCAACAGCCACTTCTGCCGTCTGTCACCCTCCCATTACCCACAGTGAAGATGGAGAGCGTGTGGGAGAGAGAGGCTTTATGTGTTTGTGCTTTGTGCACAATTTTATGTTTAGGTCATCTGAATATTCAACAGAATCTTCATCTAACCTTTTCAATCTGTGCACAAAAGATAAGGAAAGGGTAAAAATCACTTCATTGTATTACCTGCACTGTCACGTTTAGGAAAAGTCTTTGTTTGGAATAATCATTGAAATTGTGCAAAATATTTAGGAGTTAAAGCCAGGGAGGGATATATTTCTCTCAGGGCATTTAAAAAAAACATTTTCTCAACATCCTAAAATGGTGATATTTCAATAGAGGTATTATCATCAGCCATTAAGCTCTCAGACCTCACAATGACCTCAGAGGATGAGATCACTGTGCTAGATGGCACCAGGTGTGTACTTTTATCAACTCAATCTATGATATATCCCTAACAGCTCATAACAAAAGCATAACAGCGTTCCAGATTATACCGTACTTCCCTCCACATATACCAGCTGCCATATCTTTACATTCAGACGTAAACACATCAGACATTGTGTCCCCTAAGCTAAACACAACATGCACTGAGGGCAATACCTTTTCAACATTGGACAAAATCACAACATAGAAGGCAAAAGATCTAGAGTGACACATCCAACACAAAAGTAATATTATATCAGTTAAACTGCATAATGGTAATGGACTCCTGTCAGCTGTACGATGCTCATAGTTGATAAACACACACTCACGCTAATAAACACACACTCACAACACATACACAGCCTGTGGCTGTTAGCGTCAACAACAAATCCAACGATGCCTCCTCTACCAGATACGTATGAGTCCATAAAAATGAAGAAACACTGTCTCTCTTTTCCTCTCCCTCTCTCTGTCTCTCTCCTTTCTTCTTCTGTGCTTACTCAGTTAAGCGACCTCATCTCTCCCCAAAACTGAGCCATTTTGTTTCACCAGAAGCTGCCTCTAGCGAGACCACATTCCATTTCAACTATAGTGTATTTATCATGCGTTATTTTGCTATTAATGGTTTTCCACATTTCCTGGATGTTCAGCAATCCTCTTTTGTAACCCCCCCCCTTCCCCCTCCCGTATTCCCCCACCTGCATTGCTATGTCCCCGAACCCCCCCCATCCCCACCCCTCGCCTCTGTCTGTCTGTTGTCTCACATACCGAAAGAGATGCAAACTGACCCCCTCCCCTCATTCCTTCAATGAGAATTAAACACACGCAGAGGCATGCAGCTTTTACCCATCCCCCACCTCTCTTCCTTCCGACACGCTTACCTATACAGGAGCTGGAGATGGAGGATGGAGATGGAGGATGCTGTCCTTGGTCCTGATCCTTTCCCTCTTAAAGGGAACACCTGCTTTTATATCCCTGCTATGTCCCCCTTGAATGAAAAAATAAAATAAAATGACTTAAAAACAGCAGTGAGAATTGTAAATGCCAAAATGGCTGCCTCCCTCTCTCTCCCTGTCGGTATCAGCCTCTCTGCTTCCCGGTGGCTGTTTTATGTCTGTGTTTATCTATTGCAGATCTCGACTCATACTGCCGTCTTAGTTTTTGCCTGACAACACTGAGGGACCTGAGCATGCTCAGTTGGAGCTAGCAGCTGGTCATGTGACTTGCAGCTGACTGTGTTTCTGCTAAGGGGAGAAGGGGGAGAGAAAAATGTAGGAAAATGGCAGTCCTGTTAGTGCTGTGATGACTGTGTGTGTGTGTGTGTGTGTGTGTGTGCGTGCGTGCGTGCGTGCGTTTCTGAGTCTGTTTCTAAATCTGTGCCTGTGTCTACCAGAGCAATCACTTTTTGAGAAAGAAGTGCATGTCTGTTGTCTGATACTATTTTAGGACCATTCTGTCTGTTACGCTCACAAATCTCCTTTTCTAAAAGATTAAATGAAGAAAATATATACAGTGAAAACTCAGGACGAAACCACAAAACATTAAACATATTACATTCTAATTAACTAATGAAATGTAGAAGCATTGGTACAGTATTTAATGTATTGCAGTGTGTATATTAATTATATAAGCAGCATATTGTTTAGGATATTGTACAGTGGCCGAGTCAGCGTCTGAGCCAATGGCAATTAGCCTCTGTGCAACAGTCTTAATCAGTGTTTATCCTGGTTAGCTCCCTGCATCGTGGTAAGTACTGACCAATATAATGGACAGATTAGGCTCTGGACGAACTGTCTGTTTGGCTCTGCTCTGTGTCCACTCTTAGTAAGGAGTGCTGTCTCTTTGCTGATGTGTTATGGCAGGAATTCCAAAGTGCAGTGACCCTTGTAAAGATTTTCTGCCTGAAGACAAAGATAGGACATACAGTGCATTCAGAAACTATTCAGACCCCTTGACTTTTTCCACATTTTGTTACGTTACAGCCTTGTTCTAAAATTGTTGTATTTTATTTTTTAATCTCACCAATCGACACACAATACCCCATAATGACAACGCAAAAACAGGATTTTAGACATTTTTGCAAATTTAAGTATTCAACATACACTACTGTTCAATGGTTTTAGAACACCTACTCCTTCAAGAGTTTTTCTTTCTTTACTATTTTCTACATTGCAGAATAATAGTGAAGACATCAAAACTATGAAATAACACATATGGAATCACGTAGTAACAAAAAAGTGTTAAACAAATCAAAATATATTTTAAATGTTAAATTATTCAAATAGCCACCCTTTGGCTTGATGACAACTTTGCACACTTGGCATTCTCTCAACCAGCTTCATGAGGTAGTCACCTGGAATGCATTTCAATGAACAGGTGTGCCTTCTTAAAAGTTCATTTGTGGAATTTCTTTCCGTCTTAATGTGTTTGAGCCAATCAGTTGTGTTGTGACAAGGTAGGGGGGTATACAGAAGATAGCCCTATTTGTTAAAAGACCTACTCCATATTATGGCAAGAACAGCTCAAATAAGCAAGGAAAAACGACTATCCATCATTACTTTAAGACATGAAGGTCAGTCAATGTGGAAAATTTCAAGAACTTAGAAAGTTTCATTCAAGTGCAGACGCAAAAATCTTCAAGCGCTATGAGGAAACTGGCTCTCATGAGGACCGCCACAGCAATGGAAGACCCAGAGTTACCTCTGATACAGAAGATAAGTTCATTAGAGTTACCAGCCTCTCAGCATCAACTGTTCAGAGGAGACTGTGAATCAGGCCTTCATGGTCGAATTTCTGCAAAGAAAACACTACTAAAGGACACCAATAATAAGAAGAGACTTGCTTGTGCCAAGAAACGTGAGCAATGGACATTAGACCGGTGGAAATCTGTCCTTTGGTCTGACGTCCAAATTGGAGATTTTTGGTTGTGTCTTTGTGAGATGCAGTGTGGGTGAACGGATGATCTCCACATGTGTATTTCACACCTTAAATCATGGAGGAGAATGTGTTATGATGTGGGGGTGCTATGCTGGTGACTCTCTTTGTGATTTATTTACAATTTTATGCACACTTAACCAGAATGCCTACCACAGCATTCTGCAGCGATACGCCATCCCATCTTGTTTCGGCTTAGTGGGACTATCATTTGTTTTTCAACAGGACAATGACCCAACATACCTCCAGGCTGTGTAAGGGCTATTTTACCAAGAAGGAGAGTGATGGAGTGCTGTATCAGATGACCTGGCCTCCACAATCCCCCGACCTCAACCAAATTGAGATGGCTTGGGATGAATCAGACCGCAGAGTGAAGGAAAAGCAGCCAACAAGTGCTCAGCATATGTGGGAGCTCCTTCATGACTGTTTGAAAAGCATTCCAGTTGAAGCTGGTTGAAGGAATGCCAAGAGTGTGCAAAGCTGTCATCAAGGCAAAGGGTGGTTATTTGAAGAATCTCAAATGTAAAATATATTTTGATTTGTTTAACACTTTTTTTCAATACATTTGTAAACATTTCTAAAAACCTGTTTCTTCGCTTTGTCATCATGGGGTATTGTGTGTTGGTTGATGAGGTAAAGTTGTATTTAATCCAAGGCTGTAAAGTAACAAAATATGGAAAAAGGGAAGGGGTCTAAATACTTTCCGAATGCACTATACTTCAAGAGCCTATGGTGGGGGAGTATGACATAATCATTTAATCAACTCAGTTCTATTGCACAGTGCATGACCCTTTCAATAGACATAATTATACAGGACAAATGTACACACCATCTCAAAGGATGGCTCTAGCTGCATGTGTACAGGGGATACTTGCCATAGACATAGAATAGATAGTTCTGCAGTGAATAGTGCTTTTCTAGGTCTTTTTCAAAAATGGAATCACTCAATGAAATATTATAAAAACCTGATGAACATTTTGACATGATATGAAAATAAACTATCATCTTAGTCAGAAAACATATAATCTCACATATCAAAATATGAATATATCATCACAGCCGCTTATCTAATATCTATATATCTATAGGATTTGACTGAGGATTTCACCAGGGTGAGGGTTATCTTACTGTATCTCATGGCTGTGGTGTGTGAGATGATAATGCCCTGTGACTGGTGGGGGCTTGGCCAGTGTGGCCAGGTGATTGGGTTGGAGGGAATGTCCCTCACCTGGGCAGGTGTCCATTGGTCTGAGGAAGCAGAGCAGAGTGCAGGACACAGCCAGAGTCTGGCCGGGGCCAGGGAGAAGCCAACAGTGGCAGCAGCTGCAGCAATGTTACCATTGAGATCAGGTGAGGACTACCGTAGGAGAGGACAGAGAGGGAGGGGTTACATTCCATAACTGAATGGTGAACATGATGACATGTAGACAATCCCTACATAGTTAGAACACTTCGCCAGTGACAACAGGTAGGAATTTTCCTCTAACTTGGCTTGATGAGGTTTAGGCAGGACTTGTAGTCTCACTCCCATCTGAGATGAGAGCTTAAATTGAGTAGGAATACAACAAGTCAAATTGAGTGAAGGGGTTTTTGTTTATATAACTCCTTTACCCAAAATGTATTGCATGATATAAAAGTAAGAGAAAGGGTTAGAGGGAAACTATCAAAAGTTTGTGCTGGTGGAAGGAATATTCAATTGTAGTTTAGCCACAGCAAGCTAAACCTCAGCTAATCTTTTCTTGATAATGAACACTAGAGGGAGCTGTTGATTATAAATGATCTCATCCTCAACTGTCACAGTATACCAAAGATACTGTCTCCTAACTGTGGTTATACTTGTGCTGATGACAGACCCCTCTGAATTCTCTAAATTAAAAAGTGAACTGTTAAAGTGGCATGTTGTGGAACTGCCTTGCATGATCAGTAGTATCGTGATGGTAACTACAATTATGTAAAATATCGTCATCATCATCAGATACTATGTGTTTGGGTGAGATGAGTGGAGATCGGAAAGGGTTGAAGTACTGATTTGTTTGAGTGCGTGAGACACGATCATTTTCTGACACATTTGTTACTTACGCAATAATATAACCTTTCAGTCATGGGCATCCCATGAGACACTGCGGCTTCGAGGATGTCCGTGCAATTTTAGGTGTGTCTTTCCTGGGATTTTCACATCTCCAACCACCATGATGGGTATACATTTATGCAACTATTGACTATACAGTGAGATTGAGCATAGTGTAACTGAAATGCAGGTGTTTGAATATAACACCCTATGGTACCCATTCCGATGAGATGTTCAAGAAATTCTACCGCATCCCTGAGTCACATGCCGGCCCCATGCTTCAGAGATGCTTCTCGTTCCTGATTGGACATCAGCGGTATCGCATCACCGCACTTTCATTATGTTCCTTTATGTAAACTTCCCCATGGTTTATAGTTCCAAGCCCTAGTTAACCGGGTGTTTTTTTCTCCAAAGAATACATCAGAAATCATACATAAATACATTCTAAATATGTATGAATTATTGAAACCATATCTTTCGATTTAATTCATTATATACTTGTAATAGCGATTTATATTTCGCGGATGGATACGTGATGCATCGAACAAAAATAGTTCCGCTTTAGTTCAGGAGATCACCTTGAGCTTCTGGGTGTAAGAGAAATACGTCAGTCTAGCAGTTGTTCGTCGATAGAAGGTGAGTAATCATCACAAGAGTTGTAGCTAGCTAATAACATGATGTACGTTTGTTTTACTGTACTGCTTTCATCAAATTACAATTGTATTCAATTGACGTTATCATATTCTGTGTTGCCAGCTGTTTTTTTTTGTGGCATAGTCCAGGCAAGGGATGGATTCCAAAAGATAATTGTCTAGCTACCTAGTAAGAGGTAACAGTAGTTCACACTTTGAACCATCTTAAACCGTTTAAAGTTACAAACCATGTGGTGTTGTAGTCATACAAAGAATGGTGTCGTTTGTCAGTGACTAACTCAGTGTGACGCAGTTTTCTCCAGCTAACTATTCATACAGGTTAACAACTATTTTTATGAGTGGAGTTATTTCTCATGAACTAACATGGTATCAGTCTAAAACATGTTTTAAAGCGGAGAGAAACTAACGCGCTCGTATTTCACTAGTCTCGCCTGGTGGGTGTGGTTGCCCGATTAACTTGGAATTCCATTGGCTAGTTTCTTTTCGCGTTATCTTAAATTCGTGAAAATGTGACGCAGAAATGGAGACGTGCCCTGTGGCGCATCAGTGGATGCATTGTACTGCAAACTAATGACTGACCATTCTCATGTTACCAATTTACTGAATCGATTGCTTTTTAATAACAATGTTCAGATATGTGCGATCCTCCCGGCCCCCTGAACAAAGCTGTTATTCACACTGACATTCAGTGGTCTGTTGTCCTTTTGTTGGAAGTAAGTGGCCTCGCTGACCTGTCAAACTCTAGGGCCCTATAAAATCCGTGAAAGCAGACAGCAAAAAAACACTTTTATATGGCCCTAACTATGTCTGAATGGATTGGCTTTGTTGACACTGGGAGGGGGGTGGAGTCGGTGCAACCTTCTAGAACCCCTCTTCTGCAGTGCCTGTTTATTGACTAGTCATACATCAATACTGTAGCTCTTTCTATCAGCTAGCCTGCATCAAACCCTGACCTCCTTGGTCAGTTCTTCCATTTCTCCCACCTCCCAAATCAAATGGTCATGTAGGCCTTCAGTTTTTAAAAAAATAATGAAACCTGTCTAGACTTGAACAATTTGCAAATTTCATATCAGAAATGTGTGTGGTTAGTCGGTCTCAGAACTAATTTAGGCTTCAAATTAAGTTTAGTGCTCTTCCTACGTCTGGTTAGGACTGTTCCTGAGATGCTTAGCCATTATGTAACAGATTCTTTTGGCCCAGAGCCCTGTGTGAGTGTAGGAGGAAATACAAGCCACCCTGGCTCTATACTTTACACCGCATCAGCCAGGACTCTTGAGGGAGCTGACTTCTATTTTGGAATGCTAGGGCATAGAAGCACTTCTCAGTAGGTTAGGAATCGTGTGTTATCAGTGGGGACAGGAGTGGCTATGGTATGTCCCAACATAGTGCTTCTTTTAGGGGTGTGAGGCCTAGCTTATAATGCCTATGTCAGTGCCCTATCTGGCAATCTGCATACCTGGAGTACTGTGCTGAAAGCACGTACGCTGCGGGCCCCACAGTAAATGTCTAAAATACTCCCAGTATTGTGTCACTTTTAGTCATTTCCTGCTGTAATTTTCCAGTTTCAAATATCATGCTGTAGCCCCTAACGGTGCACAGGGAGAATGACTAGGCACCTCTTCCTCTGAAGTTTGTTCTCAATGAGGTGAAATAAGAACTCTGAATGCCCAGGTTGAAACCCCCACCTATGACTCACTATTCTGCACAGCATATTCCTGGTCTCCTACTCAACTGCAATTGAGAGTTGACTAAGAAGAAATCTAGCCATGGCTCCTCTTTGAACTGTCCTTAACCTGCTACAGTGTTGAGGGGTGTAGGCCTACACTGACTGAATTTGTTTTACTGCAGTACTCCTGCTGCAGCTAGTGTCACTTTCATGCAGTCTGCCATACATAGTGGTAGACTTGCCTCCTGCTCTTGGCTATGTCTGGCAATGTGAGACTAGCATAGTGGCTACAGGTGCTGAGTAACGCTAGGCTGCAGCGCAGCAGAACATGGATACTATCTGCTGTGTAATGCAATGCAGCACAGAATGCAAATGTGTCACCCACCCAGTGATGTATGACTACTGCCACCCAATGGCAGCATGAAATGCACTAATCCCAGGCTAGCGTTGTCTTCTACACAGGCTTACCGTCTGTTATTAGAATACACATCCACCATTTTTAGAGCCCTAGGGGTAATATGACCTAGTGCTGCCAGCATAACATGGCTCTGGTAAACGGCAGGTTTGAAGGTCTCATGTATAGCCGCAGTATCAGGGCACGCAGCCTGACCTGTGTGTACTGCAGCACGTTATCCTCGCTGAAGAGAAGGGGATTTATTCCTGAGCCGTGTGTAGGCAAGCGAGTCACACTACCGGGAGTTCCTGCTTGTCCGGTTAGCGCTGCTGCTGTTCCTGTTGCGCTCTGTGGGGACCGGGGGTCACACCGACTGGGGATCTTCAGGAGGTCGGTAGCAGCTACGTTCTTGTACGTCCCCAGGAGGAACAGAAAGGTTTACTGGTATGTAATGCCACATAGCTGGATGATGAGACTGAATCAATGTAGCGCAGGGGGGAGAGCTAGTTTTCTGAGGTCACCAGTGTAGAATTATTGGCTACGTCAGGGTCGTCATGGCTGCTCCTCGGATGTCATGTGATGTCACTCCTGTAAGGCAACCTCTGGCTATACTGCCAATGCGCAGTGGAGACATCGCACAGTGTGTGCATGCATGTGTGAAAGTGAGGGGAGGGGGCAGTACGTAGGCAGAAGAAGTGCATGGAGAGCGAGAAAGCATATTCTGTTCTAGTGAGGTGGTGGTGTTGGAAGGGATTGGGGAGGATTGATAGCAACAGGGCAGCTCTAAAGTTAGATATGCATCTGGGTCACTTAGTTTTATTATTGGTGTCACTGGCCCAAGGTCAGCCCTAACATTCTTTAAATCTTTGTCCCAGGCTTATGTATGATGTCTCAGTGATAAAGGATGAATCAGACTGGCCTGGCATGGCCTTGGACTGTAGAGCATCTTTTGGCGAGCCATCGTCAGCCCAGCTGTGTGTTATGTGTTAGTCACAGGGTAGGAAGGGTTTCTTGCGAAAGCATAGCAGGCTGGGTCATGTCAGAACTAGAGGTCGACCGATTATGATTTTTCAACACCGATACTGATTATTGGAGGACCAAAAAAGCAGATACCAATTAATCGGCCTATTTTTATTTTATTTGTAATAATGACAATACTGAACACTTAATATAAATCAATTTAGCCTCAAATAAATAATGAAACATGTTCAATTTGATTTAAATAATGCAAAAACAAAGTGTTGGAGAAGAAAGTAATATGTGCCATGTAAAAAAGCTAAGATTTAAGTTCCTTGCTCAGAACATGAGAACATGTTAAAAGGAACCACCAGCTTTCATATGAGACTTTAATATTCCAAGGTAAGAGGTTTTAAGTTGTAGTTAATATAGTATTTATAGGACTATTTCTCTCTATACCATTTGTATTTCATACATCTTTGACTATTGTATGTTCTTATAGGCACTAGTATTGCCAGTGTAACAGCATAGCTTCCGTCCCTCTCCTCGCCCCTACCTGGGCTCGAACCAGGAACACATCGACAACAGCTACACTCGAAGCAGCGCTCCACAAAACCTGCTGCAAACTACTCCAAATCTAAAAGTGAGTGATGTTTGAAATGGTATTAGCGCACACCCAGCTAACTAGCTAGCCATTTCACATTGGTTACACCAGCCATTAGGCTGATAGGCTTGAAGTCATAAACAGTGCTGTGCTTGGAAGAGCTGCTGGCAAAACACACGAAAGTGCTGTTTGAATGAATGATTACGGGCCTGCTGCTGATCAGTCAGATTGCTCTATCAAATCAGACTTATAACATAACACAGAAATACGAACGAGCCTTTGGTCATTAATATGGTGGAATCCGGAAACTATCATTTCGAAAACAAAACGTTTATTTCAGTGAAATACAGAACCGTTTGGTATTTTATCTAACTGGTGGCATCCCTAAGTCTAAATATTCTTGTTACATTGCACAACTTTCAATGTTATGTCATAATTATGTAAAATTCTGGCATTGTTTCGCAATGTGCCAGGCAGCCCAAACTGTTGCATATACCCTGACTCTGTGTGCAATGAACGCAAGAGAAATGACAATTTCACCTGGTTAATATTGCCTGCTAACCTGGATTAGTAGTTATGACTAGTGATTATGATTGTTTTTTTATAAGATAAGTATTTAGCTAGCAACTTACCTTGGCTTCTACTCCATTCGCGTAACAGGCAGGCTCCTCGTGGAGTGCAATGGTTAGAGCGTTGGACTAGTCAACTGTACGGTTGCAAGTTTGGATCCCCTGAGCTGACAAGGTGAAAATCTGTCCTTCTGCCCCTAAAGAAGGCAGTTAACCCACCATTCCTAGGCAGTCATTGAAAATAAGAATGTGTTCTTAACTGACTTGCCTAGTTAAATAAAGGTATAAAAATAATTATTTAAAAAATCTGAAATCGGTGCCCAAAATTTGATTTCCGATTGTTATGAGAACTTAATCGGCCCTAATTAATCGGTAATTCTGATTAATCGGTCGACCTCTAGTCAGAACTCCCTCAGGCTGTAGGATAATTCCAAACATGTCCCTGTTCATTTGAAGGAAGGAGTAAAGCCATAATGATCATATGAACAGCAATTGCATTATACAATTTACACTATGTGCATTTTATGTAGCCAATGGCCCTGATTTCAATGTGCATATTTCATTTGCAAATGTTGATCTTGAGATGTCATTGTCAACCTCTTTGAGATTGTCAGTTGTTGGCTACCTTACCCGCCTTTGTGTTGACAATGGATGTCAGAGCCCATCCCATGTCTCACCGCCAGTTTGCTGTAAACAGTGTGTTCCAGGGATAAGGATCTAGGCCTCATTTGAGACAAGGCATTGTATGATTTCTGTTTTCTCTCTGCAGTCTACACTGCTCTACTCTGTCTGGGGGCTGCCCCTGCTGTCTCATGCTGTGTATACAGTTGGGAGTCTGGAGTGAGCATGATGTGACCGTGCTCACGTACAACACAGGGCTGCTGCCTTTGAGGCTCCGATGTCACTGAGCTGCTGCCCATTGGGTTTTTATGCTGCTGTTTGGCAGGGCCCTGTCCCGATTTCATTAACACTTAAAGAGATGAGCTGAGTGTAGGCCTGGTTCTAGAGGGTAGCCTGCCCTAAATAATAGTGTGTGTGTGTGGGGGGGGTTGCATATCGGGATATTATTTTTGACAATATCACTTTTGCAGGCTGTACCTGTACCAGAACTCCAGTATTTTTCCTTCAGAGCTTTTATCTCCATGACGGATCATTTGTTTTCTCATGGTTTTGGGATGCAGAATACAACATTGGTTAACATTAGCCAAACAAATTTAGCCTTGGCTAATTCAAACTAGCCTGGTAATTTTGAGGGGAGGTATGTGATACGATTGTGCTTTGCAGTAAATGGGGCTACTGAGGAGGATGACATGCTCTCTTTGTCCCTATGCATTCTGCAGATTCTCATCTGTTTTTAAGTAGTGTCTTAGAGGTCTGCCAGACTAGTGAAACTGTTCACTATAACAAGGTAGACTAACAGATGTAACCTATTAGAAAGCGTAGTATTTCCTAGAAGCTCCACCTTGAAGCAATCAGTGAGTGTTCTCTGTTCATGTGATTGTCACTGTATAATTTAGACTGGGTTAAATTAAACTCTCCACTGGTTAGTGTTTAGACTAGTCCAGGTTGGTAACCCTGACTTGTCTAGGGCAGCCCTCCAGTGATCCCCCTCAGCCTACATACCACAGACGGCAGGTATGACATCTATTGCCACATTCCTTGGTTATGTAACCATGGCAACAGCCCCTGAAGCAGAGTTGACTCGGGACTCTACACTCTCAAAGAGATGCTCCACCTTGCACGGAGCTACTATATTGACTTTTTATTTTTTTAAATTGCCTGCCCAAAGCCACTGAGAATTTGGCCTGACATAGTACCTGTACAAAGAGCCTGTTGTGTAATACTGTCAAGAAGCACACTAGAAAAGGGAAGAGTCTTGAGCAAAATAACTTTACGGTGCTCGGTTACTTCATATTGGGTTTGATGCAGTCCTCATCGAAATATCTGCTTATTTTCAACAGCTCTGTATTGAGCCATGTTGAAAGTGATCTATCCCGGGCTAGGAGGAAATAATGAAACCATTGCCAGTCGGGGCTGCGGTTGCCATGGGTGACTCGGAGGAGGGGGAGAACACAATGTGCAAACTCGGAGGAGGGGGAGAACACAATGTGCAAACAGCTCAATGTGCTCAATGAAAGAATGTTACTGGCTAGGAATAACCTCGACATCTTTCTGTAGCCCAGGCTATGTTATAGATCAATCGTATCTAGGCCCATGTCTTTGTCTATTGTGCAGCATGAGAACCAGCAGGCAAGGGCTTCAATGACACTTCCTGTTTTTTCAGATGTGGTCTTCTTTTGAATAGGTTCCTCATTCCACAAACAAACGGTTATTTGCACAGATGTCAATTGATTCAAAGCCACACACTGTGCCTCAATAAGCTGTTGTGTGCTAATTCCTAGACTGGTGGCTCTAAAGTTGGTTTCATGAACCAGTGTGGTCATGTGTGTTTTAAATGTGGCAGTCCAGTCCATGACCTGATAATGCCTGAGATTGGAGACACTGAATTGAGTGAACCATTAGCACCTTACTGTCTTAGTACGCCCTTCATATCACCTCATCTCTCTCTTTCCTCCTCCAGGACTTCAAATTCTGCCATCATGCCCGGTTCAAAGTCTCAAGACATGGGCTCTGCCTTCGTCCAGACGCAGCAGCTCGGCGCTGCCATGGCCGACACCTTCCTGGAGCACATGTGCCTGCTGGACATAGACTCTGAGCCCACCACAGCCCGCAACACTGGCATCATCTGCACTATTGGTCAGTGGCCACACTCTCACACACTAGGCTTGGGCGGTATCAAGATTGTCATACCTTCATACCGACCTTGTGCCATCCTGGGACATTCGGTAATACCGGCACTGAACACAAGGGTTGCTATTTTCAAACTCCACTGAGCCTCTGTAATCCGAAGGTTAGCAATGCTAACAGGTACATGTAAAATCCCATAGAAAATGCTAACTAATGTATTGTCAATGGCTCTGACCTAAACTATTTGGAGGACTGACATCCCATCTTCAGCTTTAGCTAGATGGCTAACTAGCTACTAAATTGGTAAACCAAATGCACAACTTGAGAGCAGTTAGGACATTTGTAGACAATTAACTTAATTGTTATACGGTATTGAGATGGCAAACATTTAGTTGTGAATTCCATACTGTAACTAGATCACCTGGCACGTGCTGCACAACCGTAGGTATCACGGAATATCGCCTAACACAATGGATGTTAGTGTTCAAATGTCTGTAGGCCTATAATATTTTTACATCTGTATTTTAAAGGCCCTCTACTATAGTATGATGCTGTGAAATACATACTGCATGACATCACACGTGTGTGTGTGCTGATGTTTCAACCCACCTCTGTCGTAACAGGGCCAGCCTCCCGCTCTGTGGACATGCTGAAGGAGATGATCAAGTCTGGGATGAACATCGCTCGCATGAACTTCTCCCATGGATCTCACGAGGTGGGTTCCCTAGCATGTCTAGCTAGACACCTAGACTTTTGCAGTGGAGGATGATCACACACTTCTACGCAGACTGGATCCAGATCCAGACCTAAAATCACAGTATCGAATCGCGATACATATCATATTGACACCAAAGTATTGTGATATCGTGTCGCGATGTCCCTGGCAATTCCCAGTTCTACTGAATAGCACAAACCCACACAGGCTGTTTTGATGATTAGGTCAAGGACTTTTACATTTTTATTTTTTTTTTTAACTAAACATCAATACAAAAGTACATGGGGGAACAAGTGTGTGTCATATACACATACAAAGGACAATTGGGCAAGAAATGTGGTGTTTATTAATTGAGATTTTGAATATGAAATTTGGCCCCAAAAATTATGAAGTTAATTACATAATTGTTTCAACTTATTTATATTGTAGTTAAAGAATCCAAGCAGTACATCTCTCCATAAGAGTGTAAAATCCTCATAAACATGTTCAATTATAAAGCTACTGATTCCATGAATACAATGCCAAAAAAATGCAACACCGTTTCTGGGTGGTCATTACAAAAGGTACAATGTGAATTAGTGTTTTTCTTAAACTTCTTTGTATGGTGGTTGGCAGGATAATAATTATGAAGAATTTAGAAAGGAACTTCCTTAATTTAGTTAGTAAGAAGAGAAATCTTTGTTATTGATGACGGGGTTAATAAGTAGGTATGTTCTGAGAGTCAGGTCTTGACACGTTCCTGAATAATAACGCAACACCTGAGGCAATGACATCTAAAAGAATTGCAAAATCATGTGTTACAGGGATCTTAAATTGATAAGAATTACCCTCTGCATTTACAAGTTGGCTCACCGATAGGATATTATTTCAGAAACCAATATTCGAAAAAACAATTTAAGTTATTTTATACTATGTCCCGATTTATTCCATATATAATGTGTGGAGAAAT
Organism: Oncorhynchus gorbuscha; assembly: GCF_021184085.1. NCBI lineage: Eukaryota > Metazoa > Chordata > Actinopteri > Salmoniformes > Salmonidae > Oncorhynchus > Oncorhynchus gorbuscha. The sequence goes on from NC_060176.1 coordinate 19,024,185, forward strand.
TGACGAGAACTGGAACTCTGTCAATATTATAATTACAAACCAACATGAAGTGAAAGTCACCAGAAGTAGAGAAGACATGATGAGGAATAAAGTTCTTAGGAATTGATTTATCCAATTGATCTTAAGTATTATTTAAATTAAGTCCAGTAAATTCAGCCCACCATACTCGTACGTTCATTATAAGTTTCTTTCCTAATGTAATGGGTACGAGTTCTCCACAGAAATTAGAAAAGCATCTGGTTTCTCTGCTTATTTTACTGTAAAGATATCTCTATACTAACATATGCTGCTCTATGAGTGCAAAGCTGCCATCAAGGCAAAGGGTGGCTACTTTGAAAAATATCAAATATATATTTTTTGTTCAGCACTTTTCTTTTGGTTACTTCATGATTCCTTATGTGTTATTTCATAGTTTTGATGTCCTCATTATTATTCTATAATGTAGAAAATGAGTAAAAATAAAGAACCCTTTAATGATTAGGTGTCAACTTTTGACTGGTAGTGTGTACATTCTTAAGACCGTTCTCACTTGAAGTATTAATAGCTACATTAATAGCTCAGTCGTGCTGAGAAACTGTCACCTGAGGCTTGTTAGGTAGTCTGTGCAATGACAATGAGAATACCATGGGTGACACCATCAATTTGTTCCTGCTGGTGAAGTTCTAGGGAGGAATATGGATTTCCAAACTGTTGGTGAAACCTCGTTCTCCGTAGTAGGCAGCATTTCATGCTTTCTTGATCGTTGGCCACAACTTGTTCTTCGTTTCTATGTCCTCCGGGTTGAGATGCTTGGCGACACTCAGACCGTGGCTCTGGAGGAACATGTTCTTTCGAACCGCTTCCAAGACAGCATCACTGTAGAATCTGGCAGTGAAGAGGATGATACCCCTTAGTCTTGAATCGTTTTGCTTTTTCTTCTTGGCAAGGCACAACATCGACGGTCTTCTCTGCAGGCATTACTTTTTGGCAGATGTGGATAGCCTTGCCTCACACATCCTCATTCTCCACCACGGGCATGCCGTAGAGTCTCAGGATTCATCTTGTGTATTGCTCCAGATTAGTGAGATGTCTATGGTACACATTGTTATTCTGTTCCACCTTTTCCCACACTCTTTTCAACTTTAGCTACTCATTTTCACATGCAAACTCCAATCTTTTTCCAGCCTTTGATTACCATGGTTGCGAATACCATTTTCTCAATGGCATCAGACCTGGAGTTGATGAGTAAGGAGAGTGGAGGTTTGCACGGAGTAACCGATAGAGAGAAACTCGTCATCTTCAACAGCCTTCAAATGCGTGAAATCATCCATAGGGCAAATGTAGTTATGGCAGTTGTCTTTAAGAATGTTCCTCTTGTTTAGCAATAGAACAGCTCGCTTCTTCCTTTCTCTTTTTGTCACGGCTTCGCATGGACATGCCAAAATAAATGATCCACTTATCATTCCACTCACTAGAAAGCTCTTATCTTGAGCAAGTAAAAACAATAATCGGAATGTCTGGCAACGTTTTATTTCTCTCCACAATCGTTCTGAAGTTTGGTGCGCAACTCACTAAAGCGTCTGTTCTAGCCGCCATTTTGACCGCCTCCCCTGCTCCAATGTTGTCATAGTGCCACTCGTCATTCTGTCAGGCATGCTTCTTTGCAAAGTATCAGCTACCTTCAAAAGATGTCGTTTGAATATGAGATGTACTCTGTGCCAACCAGGGTGTGCAGTTCAAGGGTAGAGTCGGTGTGGAGTTGTCTGCTCCGGATCAAAGGTAGGCCCTAAACTGTGCAATGGAGCAGGCAGACCGCAGTGGAAACCTTACCTGAGGTTGCTTGTGCCACTATAAATACTTAATCTGTGCCTTCATCTTGTAGTTTTATCACCCTGCCCAGGGTGCAGGCCTGGAGCAACGGGTGGAGTCCCTTCCACTCCGTCAGTCACCTGCTTCAATTCCCTGTTCAGTAGAGGTCACTCTTCCTCTGTCTTAACCTGCTACTCTCAGACAGGGGGCCTGAGCCACTCACCTTGTCGTCCTGTCTGTCAACTGGCCTTCTACTGAATCATGGAGGCTTATCAAAATGTTAGGAAGTGCACTTCCACATCTTTATTGATATCTTCATGATGCATGTTGTAGCTGAAAATATGACCAGTTTAAGTGACCTCTTCCTAGAAATCCGGGGAGAATGTTTTCTATTGCGCTTCAGAACATCTTAGCCTTAATTGAAAACCATTTGAACGTTCTCAGTGGTACCTACACATCCACTGGCTGAAACTATACCCAGTTCTCAGATGACCTGGCTTTGTCTGACTAGCTGCTCTAAGGCATATGCTGTGAATGTAGTTATCTTGGTGTAGTTTGGCACTGTGCACTTGGCTCAATTTGATGCCATGGCTGTTTGTGGTGATACAGTAACAGCAGAATAACTGGGAAGGAGAGAATGGAAATGAAGCCCTATGTGACTACCTGCCAATTAAGTGCTTAGGTAAAGCTCAGGTTACTTTACCCAGATGGGGAGAAGCAGCATGAGCCAATTGGGGCAGCTGTCTCCAAGGGTAGTGCTAGCACTGCCACTCAAGGCCATTAGTATAGTTGTGATGTACATGTGGACAGGCAGGTTGTTGTAGTGTATTTAACTATTTGTACATATCCAGGTCATGCTGTCTGTGAATAAGGTTGTGTGTTAACTACTGAATATAAGATCAGTGTCAACTCACCATCAGTACGACCAAGAATATGTTTTCCGCGACGCGGATCCTGTGTTCTGCCTTACAAACAGGACAACGGAATGGATCGCATGCAGCGACCCAAGGAAACGACTCCAAAAAAGAGGGAAACGTGGCGGTGTTCTGGTCAGACTCCGAAAAAGGGCACATCGCGCACCACTTCCCAGCATTCTTCTTGCCAATGTCCAGTCTCTCGACAACAAGGTTGATGAAATCCGAGCAGGGGTGGCATTCCAGAGGGACATCAGAGACTGCAACGTTCTCTGCTTCACGGAAACATGGCTGCACCGCCCTGGATAGAGTCTTCCCAGTAAGCCAACGGGTTTCTCCACGCATCGCGCCGACAGAAACATGCATCTCTCTGGTAAGAAGAGTGGCGGGGGCGTATGCCTCATGACTAACGGGACATGGTGTGATGAAGGAAACATACAGGAACTCAAATCCTTCTGTTCACCTGATTTTAGAATTCCTCACAATCAAATGTAGACCGCATTATCTTCCAAGAGAATTCTCTTCGATTATAATCACAGCCGTATTATATCCCCCCCCCCCCAAGCAGACACATCGATGGCTCTGAACGAACTTTATTTAACTCTTTGCAAACTGGAAACCATTTATCCGGAGGCTGCATTCATTGTAGCTGGGGATTTTAACAAAGCTAATCTGAAAACAAGACTCCCTAAATTTTATCAGCATATCGATTGCGCAACCAGGGGTGGTAAAACCTTTGATCATTGTTACTCTTAACTTCCGTGACGCATATAAGGCCCTGCCCCGCCCCCCTTTCGGGAAAGCTGACCACGACTCCATTTTGCTGATCCCTGCCTACAGGCAGAAGCTAAAACAAGAGGCTCCCACGCTGAGGTCTGTCCAATGCTGGTCAGACCAAGCTGACTCTACACTCCAAGACTGCTTCCATCACGTGGACTGGGACATGTTTCGTATTGCATCAGATGGAAATATTGACGAATACGCTGATTCGGTGTGCGAGTTCATTAGAACGTGCGTCGAAGATGTCGTTCCCATAGCAACGATAAAAACATTCCCAAACCAGAAACCGTGGATTGATGGCAGCATTCGCGTGAAACTGAAAACGCGAACCACTGCTTTTAATCAGGGCAAGGTGTCTGGTAACATGTCCGAATATAAACAATGCAGCTATTCCCTCCAAGGCTATTAAACAAGCTAAGCGTCAGTACAGAGACAAAGTGGAATCTCAATTCAATGGCTCAGACACAAGAGGCATGTGGCAGGGTCTACAGTCAATCACGGACTACAAAAGAAACCCAGCCCAGTCACTGACCAGGATGTCTTGCTCCCAGGCAGACTAAATAACTTTTTTGCCCGCTTTGAGGATAATACAATGCCACTGACACGGCCTGCAACGAAAACATGCGGTCTCTCCTTCACTGCAGCCGAGGTGAGTAAGACATTTAAACGTGTTAACCCTCGCAAGGCTGCAGGCCCAGACGGCATCCCCAGCCGCGCCCTCAGAGCATGCGCAGACCAGCTGGCCGGTGTGTTTACGGACATATTCAATCAATCCCTATACCAGTCTGCTGTTCCCACATGCTTCAAGAGGGCCACCATTGTTCCTGTTCCCAAGAAAGCTAAGGTAACTGAGCTAAACGACTACCGCCCCGTAGCACTCACTTCCGTCATCATGAAGTACTTTGAGAGACTAGTCAAGGACCATATCACCTCCACCCTACCTGACACCCTAGACCCACTCCAATTTGCTTACCGCCCAAATAGGTCCAGAGACGATGCAATCTCAACCACACTGCACACTGCCCTAACCCATCTCGACAAGAGGAATACCTATGTGAGAATGCTGTTCATCGACTACAGCTCAGCAATTAACATCATGGTACCCTCCAAACTCGTCATCAAGCTCGAGACCCTGGGTCTCGACCCCGCCCTGTGCAACTGGGTACTGGACTTCCTGACGGGCCGCCCCCAGGTGGTGAGGGTAGGCAACAACATCTCCTCCCCGCTGATCCTCAACACGGGGGCCCCACAAGGGTGCGTTCTGAGCCCTCTCCTGTACTCCCTGTTCACCCACGACTGCGTGGCCACGCACGCCTCCAACTCCATCAAGTTTGCGGACGACACAAGTGGTAGGCTTGATTACCAACAACGACGAGACGGCCTACAGGGAGGAGGTGAGGGCCCTCGGAGTGTGGTTGAGTGAGGTTATTTTCCTGACACGTCAACAAAACTAAGGAGATGATTGTGGACTTCAGGAAACAGCAGAGGGAACACCCCCCTATCCACATCGACGGAACAGTAGTGGAGAGGGTAGCTAGTTTTAAGTTCCTCGGCATACACATCACAGACAAACCGAATTGGTCCACTCACACTGACAGCGTCGTGAAGAAGGCGCAGCAGCGCCTCTTCAACCTCAGGAGGCTGAAGAAATTCGGCTTGTCACCAAAAGAACTCACAAACTTCTACAGATGCACAATCGAGAGCATCCTGGCGGGCTGTATCACCGCTTGGTACGGCAACTGCTCCGCCCTCAACCGTAAGGCTCTCCAGAGGGTAGTGAGGACTGCACAACGCATCACCGGGGGCAAACTACCTGCCCTCCAGGACACCTACACCACCCGATGTTACAGGAAGGCCATAAAGATCATCAAGGACATCAACCACCCGAACCACTGCCTGTTCACCCCGCTATCATCCAGAAGGCGAGGTCAGTACAGGTGCATCAAAGCTGGGACCGAGAGACTGAAAACAGCTTCTATCTCAAGGCCATCAGACTGTTAAACAGCCACCTGTGTGGCTGCTGCCAACACACTGTCATTGACACTGACCCAACTCCAGCCATTTTAATAATGGGAATTGATGGAAATGATGTAAATATATCACTAGCCACTTTAAACAATGCTACCTTATATAATGTTACTTACCCTACATTATTCATCTCATATGCATATACTTTACTCTACATCATCGACTGCATCCTTATGTAATACATGGATCACTAGCCACTTTAACTATGCCACTTTTTACTTTGTCTACACACTCATCTCATATGTATATACTGTACTCGATACCATCTACTGTATGCTGCTCTGTACCATCACTCATTCATATATCCTTATGTACATATTCCTTATCCCCTTACACTGTGTATAAGACAGTAGTTTTGGAATTGTTAGTTAGATTACTTGTTGGTTATCACTGCATTGTCGGAACTAGAAGCACAAGCATTTCGCTACACTCGCACTAACATCTGCTAACCATGTGTAGGTGACAAATAAAATTTGATTTGATTTAACCACAAGTTTACAACTGATAAAGGGTATTGTACGGAGTGTGTCGTCTAATCTGAAATGGGGACTAGCCATAAATCAGGGGTTGACATTAAGCTTTCATGGGCACTTGCTCATCTAGCAAGTTGGGAGCAGTTTTCACATGCCTGAAGATTATGGTTACTTGCCCAACAATTTTATTTGGCTTTGCACATGCCATGAATTGAATTCTTTCACTCCAACGTGGGGGCATGGAATGAACTTTTTGGTGATCCAGCTGGTGAAGAAAAACTATCACCAGCCACTGACTTTTTACATGGGGGTTGTAACCAATTGCTTAATGGCACACTAGCAGTTTGCAAAATGGCACTGGAAAATACACACCAATTATTCACAAAAATGCAGCACGTGGTTGGAACACAGGCCAACTTCAATCCACCAGACCATTTATTTGTGATAAAGCGTTCATGATTTGGCATGTAGTTTGTGTATCCCATCAGATATGTTTTATAGGCAGTATTTCTGCAGGCATAAAGGGAGTGTGTGTGTGATCTAGAGGGCGCGGTCAGAATTGGGTGAGACATGCAGGGGAAAGGAATGTAGCTTGTCTACAGTTGTGTATCACATCAGATGGGTTTGTTTTACAGGCAGTATTTTTGCAGGCCTAATGGGAGCGTGTGTGTGTGATCTAGAGGGAGCGGTCGGCATTGTAGGGGAAATAACTGTATAATGGCTTGGCCTTGGTTTATTTTTCTGTTGCGATTCACTAATGAACATTAACAAATGGAACAGTAGAATCAATTTTCGGGTAGCCACACATTTTCCCCCTGCTCTACTGTTCAGTTTACCTGCCCAGGGCAATCGGGCAACAGTTAATGTCAACCTCTGCAAAATGCATTTGCCTTCTTGACTCTCACTGTTTTCATAAATGAATTACTCTACTGCATGTTGTAGCTGAAAATATGACCAGTTTAAGTGACCTCTTCCTAGAAATCCGGGGAGAATGTTTTCTATTGCGCTTCAGAACATCTTAGCCTTAATTGAAAACCATTTGAACGTTCTCAGTGGTACCTATACAGAGGGTAGCTAGATGCATGTTTGCGCTACTGGTAACGGTTGTCAAGACTCTAGACCACATCCTGGATTGCGTCATATTTCTCTCACGTGTATGACCCTGTTTCTAGTAGTTAAAAGCAGTGGTGGGGAAAAAGTACTAAATTGCCATACTTGAGTAAAAGTAAAGATACCTTGTTAGAAAATGACTCAAGTAAGTCACCCAGTAAAATACTACTAAAGTAAGTTTTGTTTTAAAAATAAGTATCAAAAGTAAATGGAATTGCTGACATGTACTTACTTATCAAAAGTAAGTGTATATATTTCTAATTCCTTATTAAGCAAACCAGGCAGCACTATTTATTTGACGGATAGCCAGGGACACACTAACACTCAGAAATAATTTACATACAAAGCATTTGTTTAGCGAGTCTGCCAGATCAGATGTGGTAGGAATGACCAGGGATGTTCTCTTTGTGTGAATAGGATAATTTTACTGTCAAAATGTAATGTTCTTTTGGGTGTCAGGGAAAATGTATGGAGTAAAAAGTACATTTTTTTGTTTGGAATGTAGTAAAGTAAAAGTTGCCAAAAATGACTTAAGTAGTATTCTTAAGTAATTTACACCACTGGTTATAAGATTATGCATTATCTTCTTATTGCCCTGATATGTTGTCAGCTGATTATGTTCAGTTGCGTGACTCAATACACCTATACTAGGTTTCTACCCTCTGACATGCGTTTTCCCATGCCTGTGCCATCTCTCACATTGTCACTGAAATAAAATGTCTATCTGGCTGACACATTGTTGCTTTAGTGTTAAATATACAAGCCTGTTCATAAATGATTTCCTCCTTATAGAATGTTTTATTTTTGTTCTTATTTATATCTGTTGTACAGTACCACTGTGAGACTATTAAGAATGTGCGTGAGGCCTGTGAGAGCTTTAAGCCAGGCAGCATCCACTACCGCCCCGTGGCCATCGCTCTGGACACGAAGGGACCTGAGATCAGGACTGGACTTATCAAAGGAGTGAGTAGAACCAACCAACCCTTAACTACCATGTATCCAGCACACATCAACTGATTGGAGGCCCTATCAAATGTTTTCTACACTCATTTTGTTGTACTAAATATTGAGTACAGATATGGGATCTTAATTTGAGCCAGTTTGCTACAGCAGGAATAATTCTGCAGCAATGGGAAATGTGGATTATAGTTACTTTGCATTTTATATAGGGGTTGATCCCTTAAGGCAAAATCAAGCCTGAAATTTCATAAGCCTTTTAAACCTCAAATATACAACAAGTTTTACATTTCCTGCAAAAGTTCTCCTGCAACTGGGTGATCAAATTAAGATCCTATATCTGTATGACATATTGAATGGCTTGTGGTAAAGATATCTACTACAAGCTTGAGTTTTCTTGACCAATTTCAATGTCTTCAATGAGCCATTGAGTGGTTGAACCCCCATAGTCATGGTTCCTATTGAGACTCATCCATGGTCCTTTATGTGTGTGTCAGAGTGGCACATCTGAGGTGGAGCTGAAGAAGGGCAACATGATCAAGTTGACCCTGGATGATGCCTACCAGGAGAACTGTGATGAAGACAATCTGTGGCTGGACTACAAGAACATCACCAGGGTGGTGGAGCAGGGCAGCAAGATCTACATCGATGATGGACTCGTGTCCCTCCAGGTCAAGGAAATCGGTGAGTCCATGTCTGGCTCCCACTTAAGAGATGAATAGACTAGAGAATATTCCTTTGAGGATCTATGAGCCCTAGCATCTCCTCACTTACTGAACCTTTGGGTGAGTAAAGAATGGGCAGATGATCCTTTCCTATTCTTTATTGCCTGGAGATAACAGTTAAGTGTCTCCTCTCCAATGTGTGTCCCCCAGGTGGTGACTACCTGATGTGTGAGATTGAAAATGGAGGGACCCTGGGCAGTAAGAAGGGTGTGAACCTGCCTGGTGCTGCTGTGGACCTGCCTGCTGTCTCTGAGAAGGACATCTCTGACCTGACCTTCGGCGTGGAGCAAGGAGTGGACATGGTGTTTGCCTCTTTCATCCGTAAAGCAGCCGACGTGCACGCCGTCAGGAAGGTGCTGGGAGAGAAGGGCAAGAACATCAAGATCATCAGCAAGCTGGAGAACCACGAGGGAGTGCGCAGGTCTGTGTGATGGCATTAAATGCACAGAAATACAAGCTGATTTTGGACCCTTGGATTTAGAAATTGTGCTTGACTGGCCAGTGCCCAAAATCTTTATGTTCAGCACTAAATTCACATTCACCAACTCGATGGGAATGTTAAATCCGACTACTACATCTGAATCTGGTTTCCTGTCCCCTTTGCAGGTTTGATGAAATCATGGAAGCCAGTGATGGCATCATGGTTGCCCGTGGTGACCTGGGAATTGAGATCCCCACAGAGAAGGTGTTCCTGGCCCAGAAGATGATGATTGGCCGCTGCAACAGAGCCGGCAAGCCAATCACCTGCGCCACACAGGTCAGTTTACTTGTGTTGACAGCTTTTTTTTTTTTATAGAAACGTCTCCCGTTTATATTTATATTTCCACAGGGATGCTACAGTTTGTTGTGATGTGAAAGGTTTGTGTCGTGTTATTACACTGTTGGTAGCCTGACATTGTGAATCCCTGTCCTTTCCACAGATGTTGGAGAGCATGATCAAGAAGCCCAGGCCCACCCGTGCTGAGGGCAGTGACGTGGCCAACGCCGTGCTGGATGGAGCTGACTGCATCATGCTGAGTGGAGAGACCGCCAAGGGAGACTACCCCCTGGAGGCTGTCCGCACACAGCACATGGTGAGACAGTGCCCCCTACAGTTAGCCTCCAGTACTGTCCTTCAGTCTGGATCTCATCAGCCCTCGACTACCACTAGTCCTGACCTACACTGTGTAGACCTATCAACAGCAGGGTCAGGGCTACTGGAGGTCATGTTGCAGATGGAAAGTCAAACACTCATTTCCACTTTTTTATTTGTTTGTTTTATGTCATGTGATGTTTGTCAGGGTCAGCAAAAGCAGTCTGGATTCATCCGGTATTATATTGACTCATAATGATCCATAGAATGGTCGCTCACCTGGTTTTAATAGTACAGAGTGTAGGACATGGGTGGAGAATGTGGCTGACGCTGCCCTCATTTCCTTCTACTCAGGCCTTTAACAGCTGACTCTAGTTCAGCTGCTGCACTCCTCTCTGGATGCAGGCAGGAGTGACTCAGCAGTCCTTGAGCAGCTGCTTATGGGTTCCCTGCAGCACCAAGTCCTTCACGCTTTAACATGGTTTCACCTCTTAAGAATGCATTGTTTGTCAACTGAAGGCACTGTCCTACGCAAGGGCCGATGTTACGCTCAGACTAACTCTGCCTTTTAACAGCTTCTCTTTTATGGTCTTTGAATGTTTTCCCTCTGTTTAGTTTTTTTATTAGACTTTGAAAGATGTTTCTTATTCCTCTCATTTTCTGTTTGACTATCTCTTCATGTGACTGCAAGGCGTGCATGTTATAACACCAGTTGGCTATAGTTACCTGCCCATGTCATAAAACCTCTTCACAGCTAACTAGTTTGAATGAGCAAAGTCAGTTTGGGTGGTATGTAGAATTATATTCCGATACTAACTATAGTTTTAGCATAGGATCATAAAAGCCGTTTAGTGTTGTAATGCTGTGATGTGTTAGACGCCATAGCTAAATGCACTGGCTGCGGTGGCCCATTGGCTGTGTTTTAACATGTATGTTTTGTTCTTGTCTCACTAAACTGCACTCTGACTAAACCTACATTTCTACCCTTTCTCTCTGCCTACCTCTCCATCTCCTCATCCTATTCCTTTCACCTAAACTTCCTACCCTCTCCCTCCACCCTCTATCTCATCTCCTATCACTCTTTCCTTATATCCATCTGTCTGGTGTTCTTCCTGTCCGTCTGCTACATCTTGCCCTCGCCTGTGCCAGATCGCTCGCGAGGCAGAGGCAGCCATGTTTCATCGGCAGGTGTTCGAGGACCTGCGGCGCGCCGCACCACACTCTACCGACCCGGCCGAGGCTATCGCCATCGGCGCTGTGGAGGCCTCCTTTAAGATCTTGTCCTCTGCGTTCATTGTGCTCACTAACTCTGGAAGGTAGGCAGGTGGCTGTAGCACAGCTGTTTGGGAGGGACTCAGGAGGTTTGTGAGAAGCCAGAGTAGGGAGAGACAGGGACTGAATGAAAGGGCATGGCACACGTTTACAGGTCTTTACGGTCACAACAAACTGGACCACTAAAAGTTGAATCCATTATAAGACATATCTGGTAGTGCCTCTGCTTGACAGCTGTTACATCCACCTAACTCCTTAAATGAACTGGACCAGGACTGGATAAGCATTTGCCATGCCTCTTAGGTGCGAGGCATGCCTCTTGGTGTGACTGAGTGTAACCCCCGTGCCTCGGGCCCACCCTCATACTCAGATTGCTCGGGAGGCTGAGGCAGCCACCTTTCACAGACAGCTGTTTGAGGAGCTGCGGCGCACCACCCACCTGACCCGGGACCCCTCTGAGGCCGTGGCCTGTGGCGCAGTGGAGTCCTCATTCAAGTGCTGTGCTAGTGCCCTCGTCGTACTCACAAAGACTGGCAGGTAAGAGGGACAGGCAGCGGCAGGTAAGAGGGACAGGCAGCGGCAGGTAAGAGGGACAGGCAGCGGCAGGTAAGAGGGACAGGCAGCGGCAGGTAAGAGGGACAGGCAGCGGCAGGTAAGAGGGACAGGCAGCGGCAGGTAAGAGGGACAGGCAGCGGCAGGTAAGAGGGACAGGCAGCGGCAGGTAAGAGGGACAGGCAGCGGCAGGTAAGAGGGACAGGCAGCGGCAGGTAAGAGGGACAGGCAGCGGCAGGTAAGAGGGACAGGCAGCGGCAGGTAAGAGGGACAGGCAGCGGCAGGTAAGAGGGACCCTTAACATCCTATTCCCCTACTTTAGATTGGAGGGGAACGGTTGCATGGTCCCAGATAGACGTCACCCCTCTGTGTGGGTGGAGACAGTAATGTGAGCTGTAGAAGGGTGGGTGGGGAGTATTATGGGTTGCACAGACGAGGCCACTCTGTAGAGACAGATCTGTAGATAATAAATACAAGAAGAAAATGTGTTATTCATCTTAAGAGTCCTCAACATTATTGGGAACACCACAGATTTCTGTGGCTGTATTGACAAAACACTGCAGGAGTCATTCAATTGTGTTCACCCTCACATCAACCAACCCTTTTGACTGCTCAACCTTGACATTTTCCTAATATTTTTAACTCTCAATGTGCGGACTTTGGTCAAACAATCTAGAGTGACTGTCTTTGTAACCCCAACAGAACCAACAGGATGAAATGTTAACTGTGGCTTGACATCAATGCACACTAGGTTTACGCAAACATTTATTTTACTATAGAGTAGGTCCTCTACTAATCAAATCATTAGTTTCCTAATATTTCAGAAATAAATTTGAATTAAAAGTTTTCAGAAATCTACCCCCTTTATAGATTTCTGTAGGCTTTGTTCAAGACTTATTGCCAGTATCTGAAATTGGAATGGCAGCAGGCCTTGGGTGTGTCATTGGCTGAGCTGTGTTATCTGTGTGCAGGTCAGCCCACCTGATCTCCAGGTACAGGCCCCGCGCCCCCATCATTGCTGTGACCCGTAACGGCCAGACCGCCCGCCAGGCCCACCTGTATCGCGGGATCTTCCCCGTCCTCTACAACAAGCCTGCCCACGATGTCTGGGCCGAGGACGTCGACCTCAGGGTCAACTTTGCCATGGAAATGGGTGAGAGTCCACAGCCATTACAAAGATAATTTCATGAGCTGTAAGATTATCTCCTGGATATTTATGGTATTTTTGTGTTCACCAGAATAAAAGCTCACTCCAGACGGTCTAAACCAGGGGTCTACAATCCTAGGTTTCAAATAGGCACACTTCTCTCCCCTGCAACTCTTCCATGTCATTAGTGTACAAGAGAAAATATTGCACTTCTGTCAATATACCTGGTAAAATAGTTAAACAATAAGGCCCGGGGAGATGTGGTAATGGCCAATACTATGGCTACGGGCTGTGTCCAGGCACTCCACGGTGCGTCGTGCATAAGAACAGCCCTTAGCCGTGGTATATTGACCATTTATCACAAACCCCTGAGGTGCCTTATTTCTATTAATAAACTGGTTTCCAATGTAATTAGAGCACCCTTTGTTCTGTCATACATTTGGTATACGGCTGTCAGCCAATCAGCATTCAGGGCTCGAACCACCTAGTTTATAATGGTTATTAAAACGCTCAATGGGGGGGGGGGGCTATAACTTCTTCCAAATTCTGTTTTCTTGGTTTCAGACTTAGTTTTTCACTGCATGCATTTGAGTCAACTCTGACAGGTTCAGGTCATGAGCTCCATTAGGATCTGATTTGAATTTGGAATGGAAAAGGAATGTGTGTACAACAAATGCTAGTGTCGTATCACACCGCATCGACTCATTCCTCTAATCAAACCGAATCACACAGAATAGTTTCAAACTACCACGTATCGAATTATCCTGAAAGGGAAGATGCACTCCAATACTAACTTTCCTTGCTAGCTTACAGCTTAAGTTAAAATCAATTCACTACGCTAGAACTTTTGTTTGATCATATGCATACATTATTTTTTAAATCAAATCTGATCGTCACAAAACATTCACTGAGTTAATCGTCTCTCCCTCGCCGAATTGACTGCAGGTGCCTTATGAATGACTGTCTTAAACAGTTTGCACCTTTTAAAAAGATTACTACTTCTATGCAAATGTTGCTCAGTACAATAAAATAAGTCCTGAAGGGAAGCAGATTGTCGCCCCAGGTGACAACTGTCATCAGCCATAAGAAGCTCAACTCAAAGCATCCAGTGAGCAGGCCTGGGCTACGTCTTGATTTAGTTTATCAAGACCTACTATTCAAATAAATGACTACTGTCATGTTTTATGGAGTTGGATTGTTTTCACAAGTCAAATTGATTGTATAATTGATTCATACATGACTGTCTCAAATAAATAGACTTTTTATTTTAAACATTCCAAATGTAATCTTGAACTTGAGATGCCCAGAGATTTGCCAGATCAGTGTAGTAGACCAGTTTCTGTCTGGATTAAGTGCTGTTCTTTGAGTTTGGATTATCTTTATAGAATTTCTTTTTTTTTGTTGCCATTGTATCGCAATACTAAACCTGGTATCGAAGTCAAAAATCATGGTGTGTTGACAACTTTGTTCTTTGTTTTCCAGGCAAGGAGCGAGGGTTCATCAAGGAGGGAGATGTGGTGATCGTCCTGACCGGTTGGCGCCCAGGCTCTGGCTATACCAACACCATGCGTGTGGTCGTGGTTCCTTGAATTATGACTACCCTCCTTTGCCCTTCTCACCCCTCCACTGTCTTGCCCTCCTTGTCCCTCTGCTCACTGCTCCCTGTCCCAACACCAGGGCTCAGACAGACTTATACAGCCCACAACAAACACCTGGCCTTTTCTTCCTCCCCAAGAACAGGCCAGTGGTGGTGACTCTACCAATAGGAAATCTCCCCACTACAGTCCACCCCAGGGTTCGTCACGTAGGTGTGTTCTGTTCGCTATACTGTAACTTGTAAAAATAAAAACACACACACACTCCAATTCCTATAACTCGAACAAAATGGTGGCAACCCGACAAACAGCTCTTCTTTAAGGCCCTGTCACCGTTAAACTCTTCCCCCAAACAGCCCCTTGTTGTGCTGTCTGTATTTGCATTGTGTTCTGTATACTTTCTCTGCACTCCCAATCTACTGTAGACCATGTTACATTCTGTATTATACTTGACTTTTGTGAAAGGTGAATTTAGATTCTGGGCATCCAATACTATATATTTTGTCTAACCAATAGTTTGACAGGTTACTTTTTTTGTGTTGAATTATTCTTAGAAAGCCCTTACATTTGTCATAACTAAGTTGGCACTTAAGAACCACTGTATGTATGTAAGCTGCTACATGGTTCTCTCAAATGAATGATGTATGAATTCAGTACTTTGAGGGTTTTTCAAAGGGCACCTCTTCTTTCCTCTTGCTCCTGTCTGTCGGTGACCTAGTGTGTCTAAATGTCCAACTGCTTCTTTGATTGTGAGGGTAGGGTGTAACACAATGTTAACTGGTGTAATGAGTTGTCCTTTACTACTGGATTTCAATCATTAAAAGAGATGAGCACCTGTCTTGTTCTTGTCATGTTTGTATAACAGTACTCTTAACTGGGTTCACAAGATTTGTGTACGTGCCATCTCAGACTGGCTTGGAGCTACTCACCAACTGCCACTGCATAGAATTTACACTCCAAATGTGCCTCAGTTCATTTTCTTAATGTGGTTTTAAAGGATTCATAGAATCTATGATATTAGGGAAAGTCAATTAAGTGTTTTGATGACAAAGACCATTTAGTGGATCATTTTATTAAACAAAGGTCTGTTGGTCACTGGCAGTCCTGGCTGTAAACCACTCCCACCTGCCTGCGTGCCTCACCCATCACCTCAGCCAGGAGCAGAGAGTCTGCCTGGGACATCCTGGGGCTCTCCTTCAGGCCTACAGGACACAAGAGAATCACTAGAGATTGCATTGTCTGACATGTTGCCATTAGGCAGAGCTTACATCAGAAGACATCTGCACTGAAGGTACAACTGTTTTCTGAGGAACACATCAAATAAAATGTTATTGGTCACATGCACTGACTACAACCGGTGTAGACTTTCTCAGGCCCATTCCCAACAATGTACAGTTGAAGTAAAATATTTGCTAAATTAAAATCTACTGAATGATGGCAAACTTGATGGTGTTGGAGTTGTGTGCGGCCACGCTGTCGTGGGTGAACAGGGAATCCAGGATGCCTACCCTTACCACCTGGGGGCAGCACGTCAGGAAGTCCTGGATCCAGTTGCAGAGGGGGGTGAATAGTCCCTAGCTCCTTAGATTAGTGATGGCACTCTCTTCTCTGTATACATCAATGATGTCGCTCTTGCTGCTGGTGAGTCTCTGATCCACCTCTACGTAGACTACACCATTCTGTATACTTCTGGCCATTTGGACACTTAACAACCCTCCAGGCAAGCTTCAATGCCATACAACTCTCCTTCCGTGGCCTCCAATTGCTCTTAAATACAAGTAAAACTAAATGCATGCTCTTCAACCGATCGCTACCTGCACCTACCCGCCTGTCCAACATCACTACTCTGGACGGCTCTGACTTAGAATACGTGGACAACTACAAATACTTAGGTGTCTGGTTAGACAACTCTCCTTCCAGACCCATATCAAACATCTCCAATCCAGAGTTAAATCTAGAATTGGCTTCCTATTTTGCAACAAAGCTTCCTTCACTCATGCTGCCAAACATACCCTTGTAAAACTGACCATCCTACCAATCCTCGACTTTGGTTGTCATTTACAAAATAGCCTCCAATAGCCTACTCAACAAATTGGATGCAGTCTATCACAGTGCAATCCGTTTTGTCACCAAAGCCCCACATACTGCCCACCATTGCGACCTGTACGCTCTCGTTGGCTGGCCCTCGCTTCATACTCGTCGCCAAACCCACTGGCTCCATGTCATCTACAAGACCCTGCTAGGTAAAGTCCCCCTTATCTCAGCTCGCTGGTCACCATAGCATCTCCCACCTGTAGCACACGTTCCAGCAGGTATATCTCTCTAGTCACCCCCAAAACCAATTCTTTCTTTGGCCGCCTCCTTCCAGTTCTCTGTTGCCAATGACTGGAACGAACTACAAAAATCTCAAACTGGAAACACTTATCTCCCTCACTAGCTTTAAGCACCAACTGTCAGAGCAGCTCACAGATTACTGCACCTGTACATAGCCCAGCTATAATTTAGCCCAAACAACTACCTCTTTTCCCAACTGTATTTTATTTATTTTGCTCCTTTGCACCCCATTATTTTTATTTCTACTTTGCACATTCTTCCATTGCAAAACTACCATTCCAGTGTTTTACTTGCTATATTGTATTTACTTTGCCACCATGGCCTTTTTTGCCTTTACCTCCCTTCTCACCTCATTTGCTCACATTGTATATAGACTTGTTTATACTGTATTATTGACTGTATGTTTGTTTTACTCCATGTGTAACTCTGTGTCGTTGTATCTGTCGAACTGCTTTGCTTTATCTTGGCCAGGTCGCAATTGTAAATGAGAAATTGTTCTCAACTTGCCTACCTGGTTAAATAAAGGTGAAATAAAAAATAAATAAAATATGGTGTTGAACTCTGAACTGTAGTCATTGAACAGCATTCTCACATAAGTGTTTATTTTGTCCAGGTGGGAAAGGGCAGTGTGGAGGGCAATAGAGACTGTGTCATCTCTGGATCTGTTGGGGCTCTATGCAAATCATCTCACAAATATTGTTTCTCCACACAAATACATATTTGTATTATTATTTCATGAAAAGGCCCATTGTTGAATTTGTCAGTGGTTTGTTTTGTCTGTGGAGTAGTCTCAGGAAACAGAAGTCTTGAGCTAGCTGAACGTCAGAGACATGTTGAGGGCATTTCAGATGGTTTGCTGCCATCTTGTTGTGATTTCACACTGAGTAAACAAGACATGGGTCTGTAACTGCTTCAACATCTAGGGAAGGCGGGGAGCAAGTTGAAAGGCAATCCATGTCACACACTGTTATATCTATGGTCTCATCAGTGTACCTTTGAGCAGGCACCGGCGCACCTCCTCTGCCTCGTAGCGCATCCCAGTGCTGTTGATGAAGTTGAGGGGCAGGTAGGGCTCAGGCAGAGTGTATTGAATCTCCTTCCCATTTACCACCAGGGAGGTAGGACACCATATGTGCTCAGGAACCTAGGGGAATTAACACACAGTGTACACCACCACTAGAATACATACTGTATAATTAGACTTTTTATGATTAGTAGGTGGTTTGAATTAGCTATGATATGACATTGATTCAACGTATCAAAAGTGTTTTTGGAGGAGTGTGTCCCTTGTAGAACCAACCCTGATGGTTCCCTTGGTGCCAATGATAACAGCGTCGTTGGGAAGCTCCACAGCAATAGAGCAGGTGAACACTGCCATTCTGTTCCTGGAGAACTTCAGGGTGACCACCATGCCTTCATCCACACCTAGCACAAACGCAATGATATGGCTGATAAAGAAATGCACCTGTTAACATGCTCAACACATATTGATACACGTTCCCTCCCTCCCAACATTTCAGTGGTCCTTCCATCATGTCATTTCCACAGACCATGTCGTCCATTCAAACTGGAGTGAACACGGGTCTACAGCTCTGCATTGTAATGAACATGCACTTGCTTAGTAGCACTGTCGTTGCAGGGAGTCATTAACATTACACTTTTGGACTACCTGAATAGCACGACGAAAATGTTTTCCGACAGTAAAAGTGATAGAGGTGAGAGTGAAGCCTAATCTAAGAAAAACTAGAAAGACTGGCCCTCTCCCGAGGTTAAACATGACAGAATTGACAGATTCAGTAGGTAATACGAAAACAGCTGTTGCACAACTTTTACAAGCAAACCATTGTAAACCTCAAGCTTAACGGTTATAAAGAAGACCATTGTCATTTAAGCCTCAGTGGCCAATGGAATGACTTCTGAGTGAACCCAAAGAGGGCAACAGAACAGACAACAGAGTGTAGGCCGTCATTGTAAATAAGAATTTCATTTTAAATGACTTGCCTAGTTAAATAAGAGGTACATTTTTTAAATGTTTAAAAACAACAGGGAGAAGACTAACACTGATATCACAGGAATATATATCAGAAGCAGGGAGTTGACACAAGGACTAAAATCTTAAAAGTGGAGGAATATAAAGATATGACCTTAGTGTTCTCTACAATTGCTAGCTGTGGTACTAGGATATCCCCAATAGGTAAAGCACTAGTAATATATCCCCAATAGGTAAATCACTAGTAATATATCCCCAATAGGTAAAGCACTAGTAATATATCCCCAATAGGTAGATCACTAGTAATATATCCCCAATAGGTAAAGCACTAGTAATATATCCCCAATAGGTAAAGCACTAGTAATATATCCCCAATAGGTAGATCACTAGTAATATATCCCATATAGGTAAAGCACTAGTAATATATCCCCAATAGGTAAAGCACTAGTAGGATATCCCCAATAGGTAAAGCACTAGTAATATATCCCCAATAGGTAAAGCACTAGTAATATATCCCCAATAGTTAAAGCACTAGTAATATATCCCCAATAGGTAAAGCACTAGTAATATATCCCCAATAGGTAAAGCACTAGTAATATATCCCCAATAGGTAAAGCACTAGTAGGATATCCCCAATAGGTAAAGCACTAGTAATATATCCCCAATAGGTAAAGCACTAGTAATATATCCCCAATAGGTAAAGCACTAGTAGGATATCCCCAATAGGTAAAGCACTAGTAGGATATCCCCAATAGGTAAAGCACTAGTAATATATCCCCAATAGGTAAAGCACTAGTAATATATCCCCAATAGGTAAAGCACTAGTAGGATATCCCCAATAGGTAAAGCACTAGTAGGATATCCCCAATAGGTAAAGCACTAGTAGGATATCCCCAATAGGTAAAGCACTAGTAATATATCCCCAATAGGTAAAGCACTAGTAATATATCCCCAATAGGTAAAGCACTAGTAGGATATCCCCAATAGGTAAAGCACTAGTAGGATATAAAGCACTAGTAATATATCCCCAATAGGTAAAGCACTAGTAGGATATCCCCAATAGGTAAAGCACTAGTAGGATATCCCCAATAGGTAAAGCACTAGTAGGATATCCCCAATAGGTAAAGCACTAGTAGGATATCCCCAATAGGTAAAGCACTAGTAGGATATCCCCAATAGGTAAAGCACTAGTAATATATCCCCAATAGGTAAAGCACTAGTAATATATCCCCAATAGGTAAAGCACTAGTAGGATATCCCCAATAGGTAAAGCACTAGTAATATATCCCCAATAGGTAGATCACTAGTAATATATCCCCAATAGGTAAAGCACTAGTAATATATCCCCAATAGGTAAAGCACTAGTAGGATATCCCCAATAGGTAAAGCACTAGTAGGATATCCCCAATAGGTAAAGCACTAGTAATATATCCCCAATAGGTAAAGCACTAGTAGGATATCCCCAATAGGTAAAGCACTAGTAGGATATCCCCAATAGGTAAAGCACTAGTAATATATCCCCAATAACTAAAGCACTAGTAATATATCCCCAATAGGTAAAGCACTAGTAATATATCCCCAATAGGTAAAGCACTAGTAGGATATCCCCAATAGGTAAAGCACTAGTAATATATCCCCAATAGGTAGATCACTAGTAATATATCCCCAATAGGTAAAGCACTAGTAATATATCCCCAATAGGTAAAGCACTAGTAGGATATCCCCAATAGGTAAAGCACTAGTAATATATCCCCAATAGGTAAAGCACTAGTAGGATATCCCCAATAGGTAAAGCACTAGTAATATATCCCCAATAGGTAAAGCACTAGTAGGATATCCCCAATAGGTAAAGCACTAGTAATATATCCCCAATAGGTAAAGCACTAGTAATATATCCCCAATAGGTAGATCACTAGTAATATATCCCCAATAGGTAGATCACTAGTAATATATCCCCAATAGGTAGATCACTAGTAATATATCCCCAATAGGTAAAGCACTAGTAATATATCCCCAATAGGTAAAGCACTAGTAGGATATCCCCAATAGGTAAAGCACTAGTAATATATCCCCAATAGGTAAAGCACTAGTAGGATATCCCCAATAGGTAAAGCACTAGTAATATATCCCCAATAGTTAAAGCACTAGTAATATATCCCCAATAGGTAAAGCACTAGTAATATATCCCCAATAGGTAAAGCACTAGTAATATATCCCCAATAGGTAAAGCACTAGTAATATATCCCCAATAGGTAAAGCACTAGTAATATATCCCCAATAGGTAAAGCACTAGTAATATATCCCCAATAGGTAAAGCACTAGTAATATATCCCCAATAGGTAAAGCACTAGTAATATATCCCCAATAGGTAAAGCACTAGTAATATATCCCCAATAGGTAAAGCACTAGTAATATATCCCCAATAGGTAGATCACTAGTAATATATCCCCAATAGGTAAAGCACTAGTAATATATCCCCAATAGGTAAAGCACTAGTAATATATCCCCAATAGGTAAATCACTAGTAATATATCCCCAATAGGTAAAGCACTAGTAGGATATCCCCAATAGGTAAAGCACTAGTAATATATCCCCAATAGGTAAAGCACTAGTAATATATCCCCAATAGGTAAAGCACTAGTAATATATCCCCAATAGGTAAAGCACTAGTAATATATCCCCAATAGGTAAAGCACTAGTAATATATCCCCAATAGGTAGATCACTAGTAATATATCCCCAATAGGTAAATCACTAGTAATATATCCCCAATAGGTAAAGCACTAGTAATATATCCCCAATAGGTAAAGCACTAGTAATATATCCCCAATAGGTAAAGCACTAGTAATATATCCCCAATAGGTAAAGCACTAGTAGGATATCCCCAATAGGTAAAGCACTAGTAATATATCCCCAATAGGTAAAGCACTAGTAATATATCCCCAATAGGTAGATCACTAGTAATATATCCCCAATAGGTAAAGCACTAGTAATATATCCCCAATAGGTAAAGCACTAGTAATATATCCCCAATAGGTAAAGCACTAGTAATATATCCCCAATAGGTAAAGCACTAGTAATATATCCCCAATAGGTAAAGCACTAGTAATATATCCCCAATAGGTAAAGCACTAGTAATATATCCCCAATAGGTAAAGCACTAGTAATATATCCCCAATAGGTAAAGCACTAGTATCCCCAATAACTAAAGACTATATCCCCAATAGGTAAAGCACTAGTAATATATCCCCAATAGGTAAAGCACTAGTAATATATCCCCAATAGGTAAAGCACTAGTAATATATCCCCAATAGGTAAAGCACTAGTAATATATCCCCAATAGGTAAAGCACTAGTAATATATCCCCAATAGGTAAAGCACTAGTAATATATCCCCAATAGGTAAAGCACTAGTAATATATCCCCAATAGGTAGATCACTAGTAATATATCCCCAATAGGTAAAGCACTAGTAATATATCCCCAATAGGTAAAGCACTAGTAATATATCCCCAATAGGTAAAGCACTAGTAATATATCCCCAATAGGTAAAGCACTAGTAATATATCCCCAATAGGTAAAGCACTAGTAATATATCCCCAATAGGTAAAGCACTAGTAATATATCCCCAATAGGTAAAGCACTAGTAATATATCCCCAATAGGTAAAGCACTAGTAATATATCCCCAATAGGTAAAGCACTAGTAATATATCCCCAATAGGTAGATCACTAGTAATATATCCCCAATAGGTAGATCACTAGTAATATATCCCCAATAGGTAAAGCACTAGTAATATATCCCCAATAGGTAAAGCACTAGTAATATATCCCCAATAGGTAAAGCACTAGTAATATATCCCCAATAGGTAAAGCACTAGTAATATATCCCCAATAGGTAAAGCACTAGTAATATATCCCCAATAGGTAAAGCACTAGTAATATATCCCCAATAGGTAAAGCACTAGTAATATATCCCCAATAGGTAAAGCACTAGTAATATATCCCCAATAGGTAAAGCACTAGTAATATATCCCCAATAGGTAAAGCACTAGTAGGATATCCCCAATAGGTAAAGCACTAGTAATATATCCCCAATAGGTAAAGCACTAGTAATATATCCCCAATAGGTAAAGCACTAGTAATATATCCCCAATAGGTAAGGCACTAGTAATATATCCCCAATAGGTAAGGCACTAGTAATATATCCCCAATAGGTAAAGCACTAGTAATATATCCCCAATAGGTAGATCACTAGTAATATATCCCCAATAGGTAAAGCACTAGTAATATATCCCCAATAGGTAAAGCACTAGTAGGATATCCCCAATAGGTAAAGCACTAGTAATATATCCCCAATAGGTAAAGCACTAGTAGGATATCCCCAATAGGTAAAGCACTAGTAATATATCCCCAATAGGTAAAGCACTAGTAGGATATCCCCAATAGGTAAAGCACTAGTAATATATCCCCAATAGGTAAAGCACTAGTAATATATCCCCAATAGGTAGATCACTAGTAATATATCCCCAATAGGTAGATCACTAGTAATATATCCCCAATAGGTAGATCACTAGTAATATATCCCCAATAGGTAAAGCACTAGTAATATATCCCCAATAGGTAAAGCACTAGTAATATATCCCCAATAACTAAAGACTAGTAGGATATCCCCAATAGGTAAAGCACTAGTAGGATATCCCCAATAGGTAAAGCACTAGTAATATATCCCCAATAGGTAAAGCACTAGTAGGATATCCCCAATAGGTAAAGCACTAGTAATATATCCCCAATAGGTAGATCACTAGTAATATATCCCCAATAGGTAAAGCACTAGTAGGATATCCCCAATAGGTAAAGCACTAGTAATATATCCCCAATAGGTAAAGCA
Organism: Oncorhynchus gorbuscha; assembly: GCF_021184085.1. Taxonomy (NCBI): domain Eukaryota; kingdom Metazoa; phylum Chordata; class Actinopteri; order Salmoniformes; family Salmonidae; genus Oncorhynchus; species Oncorhynchus gorbuscha. The sequence goes on from NC_060176.1 coordinate 19,047,808, forward strand.
CTAGTAATATATCCCCAATATGTAGATCACTAGTAATATATCCCCAATAGGTAAAGCACTAGTAATATATCCCCAATAGGTAAAGCACTAGTAATATATCCCCAATAGGTAAAGCACTAGTAATATATCCCCAATAGGTAAAGCACTAGTAGGATATCCCCAATAGGTAAAGCACTAGTAATATATCCCCAATAGGTAAAGCACTAGTAATATATCCCCAATAGGTAAAGCACTAGTAGGATATCCCCAATAGGTAAAGCACTAGTAATATATCCCCAATAGGTAAAGCACTAGTAGGATATCCCCAATAGGTAAAGCACTAGTAATATATCCCCAATAGGTAGATCACTAGTAATATATCCCCAATAGGTAAAGCACTAGTAGGATATCCCCAATAGGTAAAGCACTAGTAATATATCCCCAATAGGTAAAGCACTAGTAATATATCCCCAATAGGTAAAGCACTAGTAATATATCCCCAATAGGTAAAGCACTAGTAATATATCCCCAATAGGTAAAGCACTAGTAATATATCCCCAATAGGTAAAGCACTAGTAATATCCCCAATAGGTAAAAGCACTAGTAATATATAGGTAAAGCACTAGTAATATATCCCCAATAGGTAAAGCACTAGTAATATATCCCCAATAGGTAAAGCACTAGTAATATATCCCCAATAGGTAAAGCACTAGTAATATATCCCCAATAGGTAAAGCACTAGTAATATATCCCCAATATGTAGATCACTAGTAATATATCCCCAATAGGTAAAGCACTAGTAATATATCCCCAATAGGTAGATCACTAGTAATATATCCCCAATAGGTAAAGCACTAGTAATATATCCCCAATAGGTAAAGCACTAGTAGGATATCCCCAATAGGTAAAGCACTAGTAATATATCCCCAATAGGTAGATCACTAGTAATATATCCCCAATAGGTAAAGCACTAGTAGGATATCCCCAATAGGTAAAGCACTAGTAATATATCCCCAATAGGTAAATCACTAGTAATATATCCCCAAAGGTAAAGCACTAGTAATATATCCCCAATAGGTAAAGCACTAGTAATATATCCCCAATAGGTAAAGCACTAGTAATATATCCCCAATAGGTAAAGCACTAGTAATATATCCCCAATAGGTAAAGCACTAGTAATATATCCCCAATAGGTAAAGCACTAGTAATATATCCCCAATAGGTAAAGCACTAGTAATATATCCCCAATAGGTAAAGCACTAGTAATATATCCCCAATAGGTAAAGCACTAGTAATATATCCCCAATAGGTAAAGCACTAGTAATATATCCCCAATAGGTAAAGCACTAGTAATATATCCCCAATAGGTAAAGCACTAGTAATATATCCCCAATAGGTAAAGCACTAGTAATATATCCCCAATAGGTAAAGCACTAGTAATATATCCCCAATAGGTAAAGCACTAGTAATATATCCCCAATAGGTAAAGCACTAGTAATATATCCCCAATAGGTAAAGCACTAGTAATATATCCCCAATAGGTAAAGCACTAGTAATATATCCCCAATAGGTAAAGCACTAGTAATATATCCCCAATAGGTAAAGCACTAGTAATATATCCCCAATAGGTAAAGCACTAGTAATATATCCCCAATAGGTAAAGCACTAGTAATATATCCCCAATAGGTAAAGCACTAGTAATATATCCCCAATAGGTAAAGCACTAGTAATATATCCCCAATAGGTAAAGCACTAGTAATATATCCCCAATAGGTAAAGCACTAGTAATATATCCCCAATAGGTAAAGCACTAGTAATATATCCCCAATAGGTAAAGCACTAGTAATATATCCCCAATAGGTAAAGCACTAGTAATATATCCCCAATAGGTAAAGCACTAGTAATATATCCCCAATAGGTAAAGCACTAGTAATATATCCCCAATAGGTAAAGCACTAGTAATATATCCCCAATAGGTAAAGCACTAGTAATATATCCCCAATAGGTAAAGCACTAGTAATATATCCCCAATAGGTAAAGCACTAGTAATATATCCCCAATAGGTAAAGCACTAGTAATATATCCCCAATAGGTAAATATCCCCACTAGTAATATATCCCCAATAGGTAAAGCACTAGTAATATATCCCCAATAGGTAAAGCACTAGTAATATATCCCCAATAGGTAAAGCACTAGTAATATATCCCCAATAGGTAAAGCACTAGTAATATATCCCCAATAGGTAAAGCACTAGTAATATATCCCAATAGGTAAAGCACTAGTAATATATCCCCAATAGGTAAAGCACTAGTAATATATCCCCAATAGGTAAATCACTAGTAATATATCCCAATAGGTAGATCACTAGTAATATATCCCCAATAGGTAGATCACTAGTAATATATCCCCAATAGGTAAAGCACTAGTAATATATCCCCAATAGGTAAAGCACTAGTAATATATCCCCAATAGGTAAAGCACTAGTAATATATCCCCAATAGGTAAAGCACTAGTAATATATCCCCAATAGGTAAAGCACTAGTAATATATCCCCAATAGGTAAAGCACTAGTAATATATCCCCAATAGGTAAAGCACTAGTAATATATCCCCAATAGGTAAAGCACTAGTAATATATCCCCAATAGGTAAAGCACTAGTAATATATCCCCAATAGGTAAAGCACTAGTAATATATCCCCAATAGGTAAAGCACTAGTAATATATCCCCAATAGGTAAAGCACTAGTAATATATCCCCAATAGGTAAAGCACTAGTAATATATCCCCAATAGGTAAAGCACTAGTAATATATCCCCAATAGGTAAAGCACTAGTAATATATCCCCAATAGGTAAAGCACTAGTAATATATCCCCAATAGGTAAAGCACTAGTAATATATCCCCAATAGGTAAAGCACTAGTAATATATCCCCAATAGGTAAAGCACTAGTAATATATCCCCAATAGGTAAAGCACTAGTAATATATCCCCAATAGGTAAAGCACTAGTAATATATCCCCAATAGGTAAAGCACTAGTAATATATCCCCAATAGGTAAAGCACTAGTAATATATCCCCAATAGGTAAAGCACTAGTAATATATCCCAATAGGTAAAGCACTAGTAATATATCCCCAATAGGTAAATCACTAGTAATATATCCCCAATAGGTAAAGCACTAGTAATATATCCCCAATAGGTAAAGCACTAGTAATATATCCCCAATAGGTAGATCACTAGTAATATATCCCCAATAGGTAAAGCACTAGTAATATATCCCCAATAGGTAAATCACTAGTAATATATCCCCAATAGGTAAATCACTAGTAATATATCCCCAATAGGTAAAGCACTAGTAATATATCCCCAATAGGTAAAGCACTAGTAATATATCCCCAATAGGTAAAGCACTAGTAATATATCCCCAATAGGTAAAGCACTAGTAATATATCCCCAATAGGTAAAGCACTAGTAATATATCCCCAATAGGTAAAGCACTAGTAATATATCCCCAATAGGTAAAGCACTAGTAATATATCCCCAATAGGTAAAGCACTAGTAATATATCCCCAATAGGTAAAGCACTAGTAATATATCCCCAATAGGTAAAGCACTAGTAATATATCCCCAATAGGTAAAGCACTAGTAATATATCCCCAATAGGTAAAGCACTAGTAATATATCCCCAATAGGTAAAGCACTAGTAATATATCCCCAATAGGTAAAGCACTAGTAATATATCCCCAATAGGTAAAGCACTAGTAATATATCCCCAATAGGTAAAGCACTAGTAATATATCCTAGTAATATATCCCCAATAGGTAAAGCACTAGTAATATATCCCCAATAGGTAAAGCACTAGTAATATATCCCCAATAGGTAAAGCACTAGTAATATATCCCCAATAGGTAAAGCACTAGTAATATATCCCCAATAGGTAAAGCACTAGTAATATATCCCCAATAGGTAAAGCACTAGTAATATATCCCCAATAGGTAAAGCACTAGTAATATATCCCCAATAGGTAAAGCACTAGTAATATATCCCCAATAGGTAAAGCACTAGTAATATATCCCCAATAGGTAAAGCACTAGTAATATATCCCCAATAGGTAAAGCACTAGTAATATATCCCCAATAGGTAAAGCACTAGTAATATATCCCCAAGGTAAAGCACTAGTAATATATCCCCAATAGGTAAAGCACTAGTAGGATATCCCCAATAGGTAAAGCACTAGTAATATATCCCCAATAGGTAAAGCACTAGTAATATATCCCCAATAGGTAAAGCACTAGTAATATATCCCAATAGGTAAAGCACAGTAATATATCCCCAAGGTAAAGCACTAGTAATATATCCCCAATAGGTAAAGCACTAGTAATATATCCCCAATAGGTAAAGCACTAGTAATATATCCCCAATAGGTAAAGCACTAGTAATATATCCCCAATAGGTAAAGCACTAGTAATATATCCCCAATAGGTAAAGCACTAGTAATATATCCCCAATAGGTAAAGCACTAGTAATATATCCCCAATAGGTAAAGCACTAGTAATATATCCCCAATAGGTAAAGCACTAGTAATATATCCCCAATAGGTAAAGCACTAGTAATATATCCCCAATAGGTAAAGCACTAGTAATATATCCCCAATAGGTAAAGCACTAGTAATATATCCCCAATAGGTAAAGCACTAGTAATATATCCCCAATAGGTAAAGCACTAGTAATATATCCCCAATAGGTAAAGCACTAGTAATATATCCCCAATAGGTAAAGCACTAGTAATATATCCCCAATAGGTAAAGCACTAGTAATATATCCCCAATAGGTAAAGCACTAGTAATATATCCCCAATAGGTAAAGCACTAGTAATATATCCCCAATAGGTAAAGCACTAGTAATATATCCCCAATAGGTAAAGCACTAGTAATATATCCCCAATAGGTAAAGCACTAGTAATATATCCCCAATAGGTAAAGCACTAGTAATATATCCCCAATAGGTAAAGCACTAGTAATATATCCCCAATAGGTAAAGCACTAGTAATATACTAGTAATATATCCCCAATAGGTAAAGCACTAGTAATATATCCCCAATAGGTAAAGCACTAGTAATATATCCCCAATAGGTAGATCACTAGTAATATATCCCCAATAGGTAAAGCACTAGTAATATATCCCCAATAGGTAAAGCACTAGTAGGATATCCCCAATAACTAAAGACTAATAGGATATCCCCAATAGCTAAAGCACTAGTAATATATCCCCAATAGGTAAATCACTAGTAATATATCCCCAATAGGTAAAGCACTAGTAATATATCCCCAATAGGTAAAGCACTAGTAATATATCCCCAATAGGTAAAGCACTAGTAATATATCCCCAATAGGTAAAGCACTAGTAATATATCCCCAATAGGTAAAGCACTAGTAATATATCCCCAATAGGTAAAGCACTAGTAATATATCCCCAATAGGTAGATCACTAGTAATATATCCCCAATAGGTAAAGCACTAGTAATATATCCCCAATAGGTAAAGCACTAGTAATATATCCCCAATAGGTAAAGCACTAGTAATATATCCCCAATAGGTAAAGCACTGGTAATATATCCCCAATAGGTAGATCACTAGTAATATATACCCAATAGGTAAAGCACTAGTAGGATATCCCCAATAACTAAAGACTAGTAGGATATCCCCAATAACTAAAGACTAGTAGGATATCCCCAATACTAAAGACTAGTAATATAAAGACTAGTAGGATATCCCCAATAGGTAAAGACTAGTAGGATATCCCCAATAACTAAAGACTAGTAGGATATCCCCAATAACTAAAGACTAGTAGGATATCCCCAATAACTAAAGACTAGTAGGATATCCCCAATAACTAAAGCACTGGTAATATATCCCCAATAACTAAAGACTAGTAGGATATCCCCAATAACTAAAGACTAGTAGGATATCCCCAATAACTAAAGACTAGTAGGATATCCCCAATAACTAAAGACTAGTAGGATATCCCCAATAACTAAAGACTAGTAGGATATCCCCAATAACTAAAGACTAGTAGGATATCCCCAATAACTAAAGACTAGTAGGATATCCCCAATAACTAAAGCACTGGTAATATATCCCCAATAACTAAAGACTAGTAGGATATCCCCAATAACTAAAGCACTAGTAGGATATCCCCAATAACTAAAGCCTAGTAGGATATCCCCAATAACTAAAGCACTAGTAGGATATCCCCTAAAATAGGTAAAGCACTAGTAATATATCCCCAATAATAAAGACTAGTAATAGCAATAACTAAAGACTATAGGATATCCCCAATAACTAAAGCACTAGTAATATATCCCCAATAGGTAAAGCACTAGTAATATATCCCCAATAGGTAAAGCACTAGTAATATATCCCCAATAGGTAAAGCACTAGTAATATATCCCCAATAGGTAGATCACTAGTAATATATCCCCAATAGGTAAAGCACTAGTAATATATCCCCAATAGGTAAAGCACTAGTAATATATCCCCAATAGGTAGATCACTAGTAATATATCCCCAATAGGTAAAGCACTAGTAATATATCCCCAATAGGTAAAGCACTAGTAATATATCCCCAATAGGTAAAGCACTAGTAATATATCCCCAATAGGTAAAGCACTAGTAATATATCCCCAATAGGTAAAGCACTAGTAATATATCCCCAATAGGTAAAGCACTAGTAATATATCCCCAATAGGTAAAGCACTAGTAATATATCCCCAATAGGTAAAGCACTAGTAATATATCCCCAATAGGTAAAGCACTAGTAATATATCCCCAATAGGTAAAGCACTAGTAATATATCCCCAATAGGTAAAGCACTAGTAATATATCCCCAATAGGTAGATCACTAGTAATATATCCCCAATAGGTAAAGCACTAGTAATATATCCCCAAGGTAAAGGTAATATATAAAGCACTAGTAATATATCCCCAATAGGTAAAGCACTAGTAATATATCCCCAATAGGTAAAGCACTAGTAATATATCCCCAATAGGTAAAGCACTAGTAATATATCCCCAATAGGTAAAGCACTAGTAATATATCCCCAATAGGTAAAGCACTAGTAATAATATATCCCCAATAGGTAAAGCACTAGTAATATATCCCCAATAGGTAAAGCACTAGTAATATATCCCCAATAGGTAAAGCACTAGTAATATATCCCCAATAGGTAAAGCACTAGTAATATATCCCCAATAGGTAAAGCACTAGTAATATATCCCCAATAGGTAAAACACTAGTAATATATCCCCAATAGGTAAAGCACTAGTAATATATCCCCAATAGGTAAAGCACTAGTAATTTATCCCCAATAGGTAAAGCACTAGTAATTTATCCCCAATAGGTAAAGCACTAGTAATATATCCCCAATAGGTAGATCACTAGTAATATATCCCCAATAGGTAAAGCACTAGTAATATATCCCCAATAGGTAAAGCACTAGTAATTTATCCCCAATAGCTAGATCACTAGTAATATATCCCCAATAGGTAGATCACTAGTACCCCCAATATCTACAACTAGTATTCGTTTCTAAGTGTCCCATCGCTGTCTCACTACCTGTTTCCAGACAGACACCGGTGGCTTGGATGCACTCAGGCTTCTCTCCTTTGTACACCATGCATATAAACTGCAGGCAGTAGATGCCGATGTCCAGCAGCGCCCCTCCTCCCAGCTCCTTCTCCACCGCTCTGGGCACGTGCATGAGGGGCACCCCAAAGTCTGCCTTTACCATCTTCACCTCACCCACCTCCCCCCGAGACAGCAGGCGCTCGATCTCCAGAGAAGCTGGGAAGAAGCGGGTCCACACTGCCTGGAGCATCAAGGGAGGAGGAGGGAGAGCACTATGGTTAAACACAAATACATGAACAAAGATGAATGAAGTATTATTTTTAACACACACGGAGCTGCCTTCACCTGAGTGCTGTTGAAACACTGGCTGGGTATGTGACGTGGTCATAATGACACAGGTGTAACTGTCCGTTTTACCTCCATCAGAAAGACTTTGTTCATCTTAGCAGAGGCCACCAGCTCTTGTACCTCTCTGAGGTTCATGGCCATAGGCTTCTCACACAGCACATTCTTCTGGGCCTTCATGAAGAGCATGCCAACTGGCAGGTGGTATGGGTGGATGGTGCCCACATATACCACCTCTACCCACACACAGTGACAATGAGGAGACAGGATTAAGGATACATTTTAAAGAATTAGAAGAGGAATACATTGTATTACTGGACATGAGGCCGTTTCGAAAAATGGCATAATAGAAAGGCACTAATAAACACTGTTCTGACGCATATTACACACGCCGAGAGGGACATTAAGCACCTGAGGTGACGGCTAGATTATGTTTGAGACAAGACACTGACCAATCTCTGGATCTCTGGCCAGTTCCTCATAGCTGCCGTAGGCTTGAGGGATGCTGTGCTTCTTTGCAAACGCCTCAGCATCCTGTAGTTTCCGTGCTGCCACAGCAACAATCTAGGGAAGACCAAAAGGTGGGCTTTTTCATTCATTCATCACTTTACATTTGCAACATGTTTGTGGCATGTGGCACTTTTAAATAAGCCACTTTCACATTTCGATATTACATTTCCCCACATGCTCATTTAGTTCGAGTTTTACGGTAAATCATTCATTTGTGCAGAGTGTACCGTGTGGCAGTAAACGAGAATGTAATGTCAGCAACTCGAAAATTTTCATTACAATGGGCCACATTGTAACTGTTTACAATCTACTTAAATTTAACTACATGGGTGCAGCGCAACCTTCTGTTTTCTGATCATAAAACGGATGGGTATAATTTGTTGAACGTTCCAACAGGAATCGGAAACTTCGTAAAGTACAAGGTTGCCAACAAACAACGCATACAACAGTTCAGATCATTCACGTCCATTTGAAACTCCACGCCGACGATAGCCAACTGAGGCTTGAACACGGCTACAATAAAGTCTGTGGTGGTGGGTGTCACTGTCTACTGTAAACGGGTACAAGTACCTGATGGTCTCCGGGAGGGAGGGTTTTCAGTGCCACTGTGAAATCATGGCTGATTTTCCCGGCGCTACAGATTCCCCACCTGGTTGCCATATTGGCGTAGAAAACATGTAACTATTCACAGGCAGGTGGAGACAGACTCTGTTTTGATGAAATGACGAGACAGCGTCATTGACGCGAGTAACCAACCAGCCGTGTTCGGAATATTACAAATACATCCGGGTATATGAGGCATACACGTTATATAACACCAGTGTTGCAGTAACGTACATTTACCAACAGATGGCATCAACGTGCCATTTTACACCCATAAAAGACCGAGGTTTGGTGGTGATTTTTATTGTGTCTAATGAATAAATGATGTTCATATTTTGCATTAGGCCTACAACACTTCAAATCTTTAATATAAAACATTTTAATTACTTTTAGATTACATTATTTCCCCATGTGTTGCTTGGTGTACTGAAACCTAAAAGCTGGCCAAGGTAGCCTATGTTGTCAAATGTGCCATATCTAAACTTGCTGAATCATCAGGCCTTTTTTCCACCTATGACCTTGGGTAGCAAAGTCATTGGTCGTTGTTTACTCAGACAATAGTTTTCAATATGGGGGTCCGACAAAGTGTCTATGACAATTTGTTTTTTCTCCAATTTCGAATGTATTCTGACTGATGATCACCCTCTTTGGATGATCTTGTCACCTCATGAAATAAACCTCACCATGACAATCAGTGTCCTTTATTGAACCCATTAATCATACACTTCACTGTGACAGAATTTGGTACTCTTAATTTAACCTGTCAGTCTTAGCAGCTCACAGTAGCCTACTAATCAACTCAGGCTTCCTTGTCTTTATCGTCATCGTGTTCAAATTTGTCTCACATCAGGTGCAAGCTGTATAGGGCTGAGTCGTGAGGGGATCATATACACTCAGGGCTTGATCTCTCTCTCCTGCCTCAAACAGCTCTGTCCATGTCCAGGTCCTGTGGCACAGGTCAGATGGACCATGGTCGAGTGGCAAGTGAGGGGTGGTTATTGGCGGTCCTGGTTGAAGACCACTCCCACTTGTTTCCTGCACTGATTCATAACCTCAGTGAGCAGGGCCGACTCAGACAGGGGCATTCTGGGGCTCTCCTTCAGTCCTGCGGAAGAGAAGGAGAAATTGACTGACTATTGTAAGCAGAAATCGACTGACTGTATTGTAAGCAAAGGTTCAGGTTGGAAGCGGCATGTATAACAACAATGTTATTGTTTATTTTACTGTTTTACGGTTTATTTTCTAGGATCAACCAACGGCAGTGCAATTGAATTGTTGTTTTATATCTGTTCAAACAAACACTCATCTTAGAACAGAGAAATTGTGTTTTTCTCCGGTAAGACCTTGCGAGCCACCATACCTTTGAGCAGGCACTGCCTGACTTCCTCAGCTTCGTAGCGCAGCCCAGTGCTGTTTGTGAAGTTCAGAGGTAAGGAGGGCTCCGGCAGGGGGTACTGTGTCGTCTTCCCATTCACCTCCAGTGTGGTGGGACAATGCATGGGACCTAGAACCTGAGAGGACATGAAACAGCCATTATGTTTTATGTGTATACTTATCAGTTTATGCATGTATAAATAATATGTCTCAATGAAATCTCAATCAGGGACATACTGCAGATCAGACATTGTTTAGCATTTGTCGGCTCTCATCAGCATACTACATTTCCCCTAAATGAAGATAAAACAGACTGGGACGTTTAAAGGTTGATTCAGTAGCAACATACCCTGATGGTGCCGTTGTTCCGCTGATGGTGGCGTCGTTAGGCAGTGAAACAGCGATGGAGAAGAAACAGAAAGCCAGCCTGTTCCTGGGAAACTTCATCACCACCACCATGGACTCATCCACTCCTGGCAACCATCAACAGGTCAAACGGAAAGTTCGCCCTTTACACTTCAATAAGTAATGAATTATTGTCGTAGGCCTAGTTAATACTGACCCCAATGTTAATCTGATCCTTTGGTTGTGCCCAATTCCAAACTCATTGTCCCCGTCCCACCCTCTCTGGTTTACTTGATCGGTACTTGGTTTACATGACCAGTGAGTAGTATCTTGTGATAGATTGTTAGCTGGCCAGCACGCACAGGATATTTGGTACTACATGTAGGTGCCAAGATTAATACCTGAGTTGAGAAGAACTCCAGTGGCATGGATGGACTCTGGCCTCTCCCCGTTGAACGCCATCAGCACAAACTGCAAGGTGTAGACCCCAATGTCCAGCAGTGCCTCCTCCCAGCTTCTTCTCCACCGAGCGGGGGATGTGAAGCTGAGGGGAGCCAAAAGAGGCCTTCACCAGCTTTACGTCGCCGTTGGCGTCCTCAGCCAGCAGCCTGCGAACCTCCCTGTGCAGTGGGAAATGGGACCAGATGGCCTGGGAGAGGACAGAGAGAGCCCATCACCTCACAGAGTGGACAGACTGATCAACAAAATCCGGCCATATATTTGCCAGACCTTTGTTCAAATATATGTGTATTTGAGGATCTGGTATTTAAAATACTTTTTTTCTGTATTTGAGTATTTTCAAATACACAGCCCAAAACAAGTACTTTTATTTGAATATGTCAGTGGTTATTTGTAAACACCAAATAGTCTACCAAATTGTATTTGATAGTATTTTCAAATACCTTTTCAAATATTATATTCAAATACCTGGGTTAAACGTACGGGAGTGTATTTGAGTATTTTCAAATACTTTGCAAGTGTATTTCCAAATACTTAGTTACTTGTCTTTTCAAATAAAAGATATCTGAATACTTACTTTAGATATTTTAAATAGTATTTGAGCCCAGGTCTGATATTTGCTACAACAATGTGACAACAGTACAAATGGTGAGACTCAAGCAATAAATCATGTTAACAGACTGAGCCACGTTTATGGAAACCCCAACTCTCATGGAGCCTTTCCCACACCTCCATGAGAAAGACGTTGGACTTCTTGGAGGCAGCAATGAGGTCCCCCACCTCCTTGGATTTCATGGCGAAGGGCTTCTCACACAGCATGTTCTTCCCTGCGTGGAGTACCAGCAGGCCCAGGCGCCAGTGCTCCGTGGGCAGCACGCCCAGGTACACCATGTCTGCAGGGACAGTCACACAGTACACAGACTGGAGGCTGATTTTCAAACAGTTACGTCATTAAGCCATTATCTGTGGCTGCACAGACAGGCCCTCCGAGGCTGTTAACCCACCAATCTCTGGGTCGCTGGCCAGCTCTTCATAGCTCCCATAGGCCTTGGGGATGCTGTGCTTCTTGGCAAACTCCCGGGCACGCTCCAGACTCCTCGCAGCCACCGCCACTATCTGGAATGAGAGGGGAAAACACACAGACATTCATCACTTCTAGGCAAGCTGTCAGTGCCGACGGGAGGTGGGAGGGGGGAGTGAGAGAGCAAGAGAGAGAGAGAGAGAGAGAGAGAGAGAGAGAGAGAGAGAGAGAGAGAGAGAGATAGAGAGAGAGAGAGAGAGAGAAAGAGAGAGAGAGAGAGAGAGAGAGAGAGAGAGAGAGAGAGAGAGAGAGAGAGAGAGAGAGAGAGAGAGAGAGAGAGAGAGAGAGAGAGAGAGAGAGAGGCAGGAGGAAGAGAGACATCCAGCATGTGAATCACAATAGAATGTGTTTGTTTTGGGTGGGTGGGTGGAGTGGGGTACCTGGTGGTCTCCAGGAGGGAGGGTTTTCATGGCCACACTAAAGTCGTGGCTGATCTTCCCCGCACCGCAGAGTCCCCACCGGGTCGCCATATTGAACAGATGGTAGTTGGCAGGTAAGAGGGGCTGTGCCTGGGCCTCGGGTCAGAGCTGAGGAGAGCGGTTGTGACCTTGTGGAGTGCCGGATCGTCAGATGTAGTGGAGCTCCACAGAGCTGGTAGCTTCACCCTGGAGAGCTGCTGCTGCATTTATATGCTGGAGAGGCTGGGAATACCAGCTCTCCACTCTGCTGCCCCTCGAGAGGCAGGAGTATCACACACACACACTCATACATATGCGTAAGCACACACACACACACACACACACACACACACACACACACACACACACACACACACACACACACACACACACACACACACACACACACACACACACACACACACACACACACGAGCGCACACACACACATACGCACACACACACACACAAACCTCGGAGCACCACCACAGGTTCATACAGTCATGTAATGCTGCTGCTGATACAAGTCTCTTACAACCAGGCCAAAGTGGTTTGTACCGGTTGTCTCTGACAATCTGTAACAGGACAGTTCAATGGAATTCTCCAGCAACATTAGCATCATGGGGAACTGGACGGTTTAATCTGGGACATGATCACTGTCCCAGAACGCTGCAGGTCAACCCGGGGAAGCTGGGACTATTAGGAAGGAGGTAGGGGGCTGTGATTAGGCATTGATTAGCCTGCAAGGGCTTGACAGCAGCACACAGGCCAATGGTTAAACTGGAGCCCCACAGGGACCACTGGGGTGAACAAGTAGGCTGTGCAGTGTTCACAAGATCCCATAGGAACACACAGTACAGCCAAGCACAGTTGTTTAGCTGCTGGTCAATACACTGAGCTAGGATGACTATGGAAATGAGAGAGCTCAGTTGCCCCTGGGCTAAACATCAAACAGTTATGACAGATTCATTACCAGAACGGATAAACAGATGGATTACCAGAACGGACCACTAGATGGCAACATGTTATAAGTGTAGTTCAGGGATCCTGCAAAGCTCTGAGAATTTCAAATGGATTATTGTTGTGTGTTACATTATAAAAGCATCATCAGGTATCAAACAAGTGTCAACCCGAAAATACAATTGTTTACATTTCTGGAAATGGCCATAGCATCTGATTAGAGAAAAAAATACATTTATTTTGTTTTCTAATTGTTGTGCAACTTGTACCATTATTGTATTTCAGGCTGATGTATTTATGACTATTATCACATTTTATATGATAATAATATGTCCCAATAAGCCAAAAAATAAATATATATCTATTTATTTTTTTCCACATATTTATTACACAGTGTACTTTCTTCCTCTATCTTAATTAAATTTCAAACATTTACATTTACATTTACATTTAAGTCATTTAGCAGACGCTCTTATCAGATACATAGAGATTGGATTCAAATGAGAACATTGTCGGAAACAATTCTCATTGTGGAAAAAAAATAAAAAATTTATCAATGACTCTGACTCTGCTGGTCGGCTGCTTTGCCTTTGTGTCTCACTTCCAAATGCATTCTGGGAGCTGTGTGCCGTTGTCATAACGACAAGGTACCAGCTGGGCAATTTGTATGCAAATGGCGTCAGGCTTGGCCTAATCTCCCTGCCTATACCACAGGACCTGGTTGCCATGGGAATGCCCATCTCCGCCTTGGGTGAAATGTTACACTTTCTTTGTGTAAACGTTGTGTGCAGCAGGAAAGGTGGACATAGTGATGTTACTGCCTGGCGGGTAGGGAGAGAAAGAGAGAGAGGGAGAGAAGCAGGAGGAGTGAGTGTCAGTCAGGGCCGTACCTGAGAGGACTGGTCCATCTGGGTGTTGGAGGTATGGAGGGGAGGACAGGGCCTGGTGGGTAGCAGGAGGAGTGAGTGTCAGTCAGGGCCGTACCTGAGAGGACTGGTCCATCTGGGTGTTGGAGGTATGGAGGGGAGGACAGGGCCTGGTGGCAATGTGGCAGTGGCAGATGATGGAGGGCAAGAGAAAAGAAATAACCTAGAGTCTCAGGTGGTCTGCTATGGACATTCTGGACAGGGCTGGTGCAGAGAAGAAGCCAGGTACTGGGACCTAACTTCCTCCCTGCAAGCTGTGACACTGCCAGCCATAAGAGGGAATGAAAAGTCAAACTTTCTTTGCTGAGACTCGTCAAGACATCTTTCTCTGTTTCCAGCATGGCTCTCTAGGTCAAGAAGAGGGCATGCGTGCCTCTGAACTGAAGACGAATCAGGCAGGCTCACAGATCTGACAGAGCTGGGCTGAAGGACAGGAGGGTTGGCATGGTGTGGGGTGGGACCAGGGGCCCTGTGGGGATTGTGCTTGAGATTGGAAGACGAGACGTCATACAGTAAAGATGGAGTTGGCTCCAGGAACAGAGACTGCTGATGAGATGAGCCGAGTCAGGACGTTGGCATGCAGGAAGCCAGGCGGGGGCTTCATTAATTCACCACGGCCAGGACGATTGCCTTCCATTCCCATCACTTCTCACTGAGTGCTTATTTGATTAAAATTTCATGCATCATCTCTGTCTGACTGTGTCCCTGGCTTTGTCACTGACAAGGCTGGGGGAGTGTTGGGGGCTGGGTGGCTATCAAAGATGTCACCGTGGTTGGTTTCCATGGAGCCATGTTGTTGTTGTTGTTGTTGTTGTGTGAAGGTGGCTGATCACAAAAGACACTTTCGTCTTTGCACTCCGTCACATCACTTCATCTTAGCTTTCAGCTGTCAGTAGAAGTGCCCTTCTTATGGAGCTGCAGTAGCTGTGCAGCTATAGACTTCATCCTACAAAACAACATTTCATCTCTGACTTGAGCTTAATGGGAAATAAAAATGTCCATGCAGGGAGAGACTGTTGATTTAAAGGGTTTCTATTTCCTCTTAGACACAGCTGCCCATAAGTGTGCAAATACTTAAGTGTGCAAACACCTAGCTCTAGATATACTGTATATCTAGAGCTAGGTGAATTTGGTGGGACTAGTATCGCTGTACTAAAGGAGCTACCATCTCTCCATCTGTAACTCAAGGTCACTGCAGAGGGAGGAGGGGTGAGGCGAGCGCCGGGCTGGTGAGGAGAGGGAGGCGAGCGCCGGGCTGGTGAGGAGAGGATGTGCCGAGGGCAGGGGAGTTTGAGGTGGAGGAGAGCTTGATGAATGTGGGGGGAGAGCAAAGTGTGCAGGGGACCAATAAGTCATTTTGTCAATGGAACAGGATGTACTGACGTTTGGGGCTGCAGTTTTTCCTTTCCACTATAAAAAGTGTGATAGAGCAGAAGGATAGAGATGAGGAAGAGACGAGACGAGCTAGAAGGCTGTAATGGCAGTCTTTGAGCTTCTGCACTGTGCCAACCCTATCGGAATCATATCTGTGTCTGCAGCACATTCCCATTGGATGAGACTATACCTCAGCTCACTGAGCAGCCCTTCAGTCAGCAGGGAAAGAGAACGTACAGCCAGCTATAGAGAGAGAGAGAGAAAGAGAGAGAGACAATGTATTCACCCTGCACACCAGAATTGACAAATAAAAACAAACAAACAAAAACAAAGGCAAAGTGTTCTCATGCTTTGTTGATTTCAAAATAGCTTTTGACTCAATTTGGCATGAGGGTCTGCTATATAAATGGATGTTAAGCGGTGTTGGGGGAAAAATATACAACATTATAAAATTAATGTACACAAACAACAAGTATACAGTTAAAATTGGCAAAATAAAAAAAACTTTTGTCCTCCTGAGTGGCACAGCGGTCTAAGGCACTGCATCACAGTGCTTGAGGTGTCACTACAGACCCAGGTTCGATCCCGGGCCGTATCACAACCGGCCGTGATCGGGAGTCCCATAGGGCGGCGCACAATTGGCTCAGCGACGTCCGGGTTAGGGCTTTACTTGGCTCATCGTGCTCTAGAGAGTCCATGTGGCGGGCCGGGCGTCAGGTGAATGGTGTTTCCTCAGACACATTGGTGCGGCTGGCTTCCGGGGTTAAACGGGCAGGTGTTAAGAAGAGCTGTTTATCGGGTCCTGTTTCGGAGGACGCATGACTTGACCTTCCATTCCCGAGCCCGTTAGGGAGTTACAGCGATGAGACAAGATTGAAATTGGGGAGAAAAGAAAAAAAGGAAAAAACACACACATTCCACAGGGCCGTGGGGTGAGACAGGGATGCTCACCCCAATCAGTTATAGAACCCACTTCCCTTCATGGTTGTGAGGTCTGTGGTCCACTCATCAACCAATAACTCACAAAATGGGACAAACACCAAATTGAGACTCGGCTTGCAGAATTCTGCTAAAATATCCTCAGCGTACAACGTAAAACACCAAATAATGCAGAGCAGAATGAGGCCGATACCCGCTAATGATCCAAACCCAGAAAAGATACGTTAAATTCTGTCACCACCTAAGAGGAAGAGATTCCCAAACCTTCCATAACAAAGCCATCACCTAAAGAGAAATTAACCTCAAGAAGGGTCCCCTAAGCAAGCTGATCCTGGAGCTCTGTTCATAAACACAAACAGACCCCACAGAGCCCCAGGACAGCAATAGCAACACAATTAGACCCAAACAATTCATGAGAAAACTAAAAGATAATTACTTGACACATTGGAAAGAATTTACCAAAAAAAACAGAACAAACTGGAATGCGTTTTGCTCCTGAACAGAGAGTACACACAGTATACCTTCCCAAAGGGTTGGTCAGTAAACCTGACCACTGTGACTGACCCTAAATTAAGGAAAGCTTTGACTATGTACAGATTCAGTGAGCATGGCCTTGCTATTGAGAAAGGTCACCGTAGGCAGACCTTGCTCTCAAGAGAAAACAGGCTATGTGCACACTGCCCACAAAATTAGGTGGAAACTGAGCTGCACTTCCCAACCTCCTGCCAAATGTATGACCATATTAGAGACATAAATTTCCTTCAGATTACACAGACCCACAAATAACATTTTGATAAACACCCATATCTATTGGGTAAAATTGTCATGCAGGTGAATGAGGACCCAAAAGCGACTTGGCGAAAACAGAGTCTTTAATCCAGTAAAGTAATTCTACAAACATAAGACATAATTCCACTCGTAATGACGAGAACAGACTGGAGACTCGATCAAGAACTGCAGGTTGCCTCGGGAAGGCACTTGAACCTAGCAGACTCAGACACCTGCTCTCCACGCAGCATCTGAGGGAAACACGACACGACAGGGCGAAACACAGACACAGCACGGTGAACAATAGACAAGGATCCGACAGGACAGGAACGGAAAACAAGGGAAGAAATAGGGACTCTAATCAGGGGAAAAGATAAGGAACAGGTGTGGGAAGACTAAATGATTGATTAGGGGAATAGGAACAGCTGGGAGCAGGAACGGAACGATAGAGAGAAGAGAGAGAGGAAGGGAGAGAGAAAAAGAGGAGAACGAACCTAAAAAGACCAGCAGGGGGAAAACGAAGAGGGAAAAGCAAAATGACACGACAATCTAAGACAAAACATGACAGTACCCCCCCACTCACCGAGCGCCTCCTGGCGCACTCGAGGAGGAATCCTGGCGGCAACGGAGGAAATCATCAATGAGTGAACGGTCCAGCACGTCCCGAGACGGAACCCAACTCCTCTCCTCAGGACCGTAACCCTCCCAATCCACTAAGTATTGGTGACCCCGTCCCCGAGAACGCATGTCCATGATCCTACGTACCTTGTAAATAGGTGCGCTCTCGACAAGGACGGGAGGGGGGGAGGGAAGACGAACGGGGGTGCGAAGAAAGGGCTTGATACAGGAGACATGGAAGACAGGATGGACGCGACGAAGATGTCGCGGAAGAAGCAGTCGCACAGCGACAGGATTGACGACCTGGGAGACACGGAACGGACCAATGAACCGCGGAGTCAACTTACGAGAAGCTGTCGTAAGAGGAAGGTTGCGAGTGGAAAGCCACACTCTCTGGCCGCAACAATACCTTGGACTCTTAATCCTGCGTTTATTGGCGGCTCTCACAGTCTGTGCCCTGTAACGGCAAAGTGCAGACCTCACCCTCCTCCAGGTGCGCTCACAACGTTGGACAAACGCTGAGCGGAGGGAACGCTGGACTCGGCAAGCTGGGAAGAGAACAGAGGAGGCTGGTAACCCAGACTACTCTGAAACGGAGATAACCCGGTAGCAGACGAAGGAAGCGAGTTGTGAGCGTATTCTGCCCAGGGGAGCTGTTCTGCCCAAGACGCAGGGTTTCTGAAAGAAAGGCTGCGTAGTATGCGACCAATCGTCTGATTGGCCCTCTCTGCTTGACCGTTAGACTGGGGATGAAACCCGGAAGAGAGACTGACGGACGCACCAATCAAACGACAGAACTCCCTCCAAAACTGTGACGTGAATTGCGGGCCTCTGTCTGAAACGGCGTCTAACGGGAGGCCATGAATTCTGAACACATTCTCGATGATGATTTGTGCCGTCTCCTTAGCGGAAGGAAGTTTAGCGAGGGGAATGAAATGTGCCGCCTTAGAGAACCTATCGACAACCGTAAGAATCACAGTCTTCCCCGCAGACAAAGGCAGACCGGTAATGAAGTCTAGGGCGATGTGAGACCATGGTCGAGAAGGAATGGGGAGCGGTCTGAGACGACCGGCAGGAGGAGAGTTACCCGACTTAGTCTGCGCGCAGTCCGAACAAGCGGCCACGAAACGGCGCGTGTCACGCTCCTGAGTCGGCCACCAAAAGCGCTGGCGAATAGACGCAAGAGTGCCTCGAACACCGGGATGACCAGCTAACTTGGCAGAGTGAGCCCACTGAAGAACAGCCAGACGAGTGGAAACAGGAACGAAAAGGAGGTTACTAGGACAAGCGCGCGGCGACGCAGTGTGCGTGAGTGCTTGCTTAACCTGTCTTTCAATTCCCCAGACTGTCAACCCGACAACACGCCCATAAGGAAGAATCCCCTCGGGATCAGTAGAAGCCACAGAAGAACTAAACAGACGGGATAAGGCATCAGGCTTGGTGTTTTTGCTACCCGGACGGTAAGAAATCACAAACTCGAAACGAGCGAAAAACAACGCCCAACGAGCTTGACGGGCATTAAGTCGTTTGGCAGAACGGATGTACTCAAGGTTCTTATGGTCTGTCCAAACGACAAAAGGAACGGTCGCCCCCTCCAACCACTGTCGCCATTCGCCTAGGGCTAAGCGGATGGCGAGCAGTTCGCGGTTACCCACATCATAGTTGCGTTCAGATGGCGACAGGCGATGAGAAAAATAAGCGCAAGGATGAACCTTATCGTCAGACTGGAAGCGCTGGGATAGAATGGCTCCCACGCCTACCTCTGAAGCGCCAACCTCGACAATGAATTGTCTAGTGACGTCAGGAGTAACGAGGATAGGAGCGGACGTAAAACGTTCTTTTAGAAGATCAAAAGCTCCCTGGGCGGAACCGGACCACTTAAAACACGTCTTGACAGAAGTAAGAGCTGTGAGAGGGGCAGCAACTTGACCGAAATTACGAATGAAACGCCGATAGAAATTAGCGAAACCTAAAAAGCGCTGCAACTCGACACGTGACCTTGGAACGGGCCAATCACTGACAGCTTGGACCTTAGCGGTATCCATCTGAATGCCTTCAGCGGAAATAACGGAACCGAGAAAAGTAACGGAGGAGACATGAAAAGAGCACTTCTCAGCCTTCACGTAGAGACAATTCTCTAAAAGGCGCTGTAGAACACGTCGAACGTGCTGAACATGAATCTCGAGTGACGGTGAAAAAATCAGGATATCGTCAAGATAGACAAAAACAAAGATGTTCAGCATGTCTCTCAGAACATCATTAACTAATGCCTGAAAAACAGCTGGCGCATTGGCGAGACCAAACGGCAGAACCCGGTACTCAAAATGCCCTAACGGAGTGTTAAACGCCGTTTTCCACTCGTCCCCTCTCTGATGCGCACGAGATGGTAAGCGTTACGAAGGTCCAACTTAGTAAAGCACCTGGCTCCCTGCAGAATCTCGAAGGCTGATGACATAAGGGGAAGCGGATAACGATTCTTAACCGTTATGTCATTCAGCCCTCGATAATCCACGCAGGGGCGCAGAGTACCGTCCTTTTCTTAACAAAAAGAACCCCGCCCCGGCCGGAGAGGAAGAAGGCACTATGGTACCGGCGTCAAGAGACACAGATAAATAATCCTCGAGAGCCTTACGTTCGGGAGCCGACAGAGAGTATAGTCTACCCCGAGGAGGAGTGGTCCCCGGAAGGAGATCAATACTACAATCATACGACCGGTGAGGAGGAAGGGAGTTGGCTCGGGACCGACTGAAGACCGTGCGCAGATCATGATATTCCTCCGGCACTCCTGTCAAATCGCCAGGTTCCTCCTGAGAAGTGGGGACAGAAGAAATGGGAGGGATGGCAGACATTAAACACTTCACATGACAAGAAACGTTCCAGGATAGGATAGAATTACTAGACCAATTAATAGAAGGATTATGACATACTAGCCAGGGATGACCCAAAACAACAGGTGTAAAAGGTGAACGAAAAATCAAAAAGAAATAGTCTCACTGTGGTTACCAGATACTGTGAGAGTTAAAGGTAGTGTCTCAAATCTGATACTGGGAAGATGACTACCATCTAAGGCAAACATGGGCGTAGGCTTGTCTAACTGTCTGAAAGGAATGTCATGTTTCCGAGCCCATGCTTCGTCCATGAAACAACCCTCAGCCCCCGAGTCAATCAAGGCACTGCATGTAGCACCCGAACCGGTCCAGCGTAGATGGACCGACATAGTAGTACAGGATCTAGATGAAGAGACCTGAGTAGTAGCGCTCACCAGTAGCCCTCCGCTTACTGATGAGCTCTGGCCTTTTACTGGACATGAATTGACAAAATGTCCATCAAATCCGCAATAGAGGCACAGGCGGTTGGTGATCCTCCGTTCCCTCTCCTTAGTCGAGATGCGAATACCTCCCAGCTGCATGGGCTCAGTCTCTGAGCCAGAGGAGGGAGATGGTTGCGATGCGGAGCAGGGAAACACCGTTGACGCGAGCTCTCTTCCACGAGCTTGGTGACGAAGATCTACCCGTCGTTCTATGCGGATGGCGAGAGCAATCAAAGAGTCCACACTGGAAGGAACCTCCCGAGAGAGAATCTCATCTTTGACCACTGCGTGGAGTCCCTCCAGAAAACGAGCGAGCAGCGCCGGCTCGTTCCAGTCACTAGAGGCAGCAAGAGTGCGAAACTCTATAGAGTAATCCGCTATGGATCGATCACCTTGGCATAGGGAAGCCAGGGCCCTAGAAGCCTCCCTACCAAAAACTGAACGGTCAAAAACCCGAATCATCTCCTCTTTAAAGTTCTGGTAATTGTTTGAACAATCAGCCCTTGCCTCCCAGATAGCTGTGCCCCACTCTCGAGCCCGGCCAGTAAGGAGTGAAATGACGTAAGCAACCCGAGCTCTCTCGCTAGAGTATGTGTTGGGTTGGAGAGAGAACACAATATCACACTGGGTGAGAAAGGAGCGGCACTCCGTGGGCTGCCCGGAGTAGCAAGGTGGGTTATTAACCCTAGGTTCCGGAGGCTCGGCAGGCCAGGAAGTAACAGGTGGCACGAGACGAAGACTCTGGAACTGTCCAGAGAGGTCGGAAACCTGAGCGGCCAGGTTCTCCACGGCATGGCGAGCAGCAGACAATTCCTGCTCGTGTCTGCCGAGCATGGCTCCTTGGATCTCGACGGCAGTGTTACGAACGTCTGTAGTCGCTGGGTCCATTCTTTGGTCGGATCCTTCTGTCATGCAGGTGAATGAGGACCCAAAAGCGACTTGGCGAAAACAGAGTCTTTAATCCAGTAAAGTAATTCTACAAACATAAGACATAATTCCACTCGTAATGACGAGAACAGACTGGAGACTCGATCAAGAACTGCAGGTTGCCTCGGGAAGGCACTTGAACCTAGCAGACTCAGACACCTGCTCTCCACGCAGCATCTGAGGGAAACACGACACGACAGGGCGAAACACAGACACAGCACGGTGAACAATAGACAAGGATCCGACAGGACAGGAACGGAAAACAAGGGAAGAAATAGGGACTCTAATCAGGGGAAAAGATAAGGAACAGGTGTGGGAAGACTAAATGATTGATTAGGGGAATAGGAACAGCTGGGAGCAGGAACGGAACGATAGAGAGAAGAGAGAGAGGAAGGGAGAGAGAAAAAGAGGAGAACGAACCTAAAAAGACCAGCAGGGGGAAAACGAAGAGGGAAAAGCAAAATGACAAGACAATCTAAGACAAAACATGACAAAAATACCACAGTGTGCAATCACAGCAGCAAGGTTTGTGACCTGTTGCCACAAGAAAAGGGCAACCAATGTAGAACAAACACTATTGTAAATACAACCCGTATTTGTGTTGATTTATTTTCCCTTTTGTAACTATTTGCACATCATTATAACACTGCACATAGCCATAATATGACATTTGAAATGTGTATATTCCTTTGAAACTTTGTAATGTTTGTAATGTTTACTGTTAATTTTTGATTGATTATTTCACTTTTGTTTCTTCTCTATTTCACTTGCTTTGGCAATGTAAACATATGTTTCCCATGCCAATAAAGTCCATTGAATTGAATTGAGAGAGAGAGAGAGAGAGAGGGTTGGGTGAGTGGGTGGGTGGGGGATAGATGATGTGAGTGCTGTTATCAGCTGCTGCTGGTGGAAAGACATCCACATATATAGATATGACATTTCCTGGCCTGCCGTGGATAACGTGCGGTTTCCATAGGTTTGATGTGTTTGACATCATTCCATTTCAGCCATTACAATGAGCCATTACAATGAGCCATTACAATGAGCCATTACAATGAGCCATTACAATGAGCCATTACAATGAGCCATTACAATGAGCCCGTCCTCCTATAGCTCCTCCCACCAGCCTCTTATGCTACTACCTGTGGCCACTCGCCTGTGCAAACACTCCTATATGGTTTTCACCCAAATGCACATTATCCACGGCAGGCCAGGAAGAGTCATGTCAGGTGTCACTCTTCGGATGTAGGATGTGGATGTCCTTCCACCAGCAGAGGCTGATAACAGAACTCACATCATAGCAGGAGACAGGAATAAATATTCCGGACTCCGCAGTAGTGATAGGTGCTAGAGGTTTCCTGAGTTGAGGATAGAGGCGCTTCTCTTTTCTCATCTCCCTCAGAGACGTGGAAATGTGATACTGTGGTTTATTATCTTGTGTTCCAGCCTGTAGTAAATGTTAACTAAGCACAGATGCAACTCGTATCTGTCTGTGTCATTAAATGGAGCCTGTCCTACAGAAACTCTTGTCTGTGACTGTCACGACTTGCACCGAAGTTGTCTCCCCTGCCTGTTCGGGCGGTGCTCAGCGGTCGTCGTCACCGGCCTACTAGCCGCCACCGATCCATTTTTCGTTATCTGTTTGTTTTGTCTTATTAGTTGCACCTGTCTATTTGTGTGCTTGATTGGCTTCCCTTTTTATAGTCCGTTTACCCGCCCTTGTTTCGTGCGGGATTACTCGTATGTTACGTGTGTATGTGTTTTTGGTGTTCGTGCTCTGGACCTGGTACCCTGTTGTGTTGGGTTGGTCCACATTTTCCGCGCCCTGTTTTGTTGGGCATTATTTTCTGTGCGATATTAAAAGTGCACGTCTTCCTGTGGAACTATATGCTCTCTGCGCCTGATTCTTCCCTCACGCACCAAGTTACCCGTGACAGTGACACTGAAAGTAGACACACACTGAAACACACACAGTACACAATATGAGCCCTTCCATACAAACAGCTGTCACTACTATCCCAGTGTACAGTGGAGACACTAGTATCTGCAGACTGACTGAGTACATATTGTGTAAGGAGATGCAGTTGAAGTCGGAAGTTTACATACACTTAAGTTGGAGTAATTAAAACTAGTTTTTCAACCACTCCACAAATGTCTTGTTAACAAACTATAGTTTTGGCAAGTCGGTTAGGACATGTACTTTGTGCATGACACATGTCATTTTTCCAACAATTGTTTACAGACAGATTATTTCACTTCTAACTCACTATATCACAATTCCAGTGGGTCAGAGGTTTACATACACTAAGTTGACTGTGCCTTTAAACAGCTTGGAAAATTGCAGAAAATTATGTCATGGCTTTAGAAGCTTCTAATAGGCCGATTAGCATCATTTGAGTCAATTGGAGGTTTACCAGTAGATGTATTTCAAGGCCTACTTTCAAACTCAGTGCCTCTTTGCTTGACATCATGGGAAAATCAAAAGAAATCAGCCAAGACCCCAGAAAAAATGTGTAGACCTCCACAAGTCTGGTTCATACTTGGGAGCAATTTCCAAATGCCTGAAGTAAACCTGTACAAACAATAGTACGCAAGTATAAACACCATGGGACCATGCAGGCATCATACCGCTCAGGAAGGAGACGCGTTCTGTCTCCTAGAGATGAACGTACTTTGGTGCGAAAAGTGCAAATCAATCCCAGAACAACAGCAAAGGACCTTGTGAAGATGCTGGAGGAAACAGGTACAAAAGTATGTATATCCACAGTAAAACGAGTCCTATAACCACAGCCGGAAAGGCTGCTCCGCAAGGAAGAAGCCACTGCTCCAAAACCGCCCAAAAAAAGCCAGACTACGGTGTGCTACTACACATGAGGACAAAGATAGTACTTTTTGGAAAAATGTCCTCTGGTCTGATGAAACAAAAAATGAACTGTTTGGCCATAATGTTGTGTTTGGAGGAAAAAGGGGGAGGCTTGCAAGCCGAGGAACACCATCCCAACCGTGAAGCACGGGGTGGCAGCAGCATGTTCTGCAGGTGCTTTGCTGCAGGAGGGACTGGTGCACTTCACAAAATAGATGGCATCATGAGTGAGCAAAATTATATGGATGTATTGAAGCAACATCTCAAGACATCAGTCAGGAAGTTAAAGCTTGGTCGCAAATGGGTCTTCCAAATGGACATTGACCCCGAGCATACTTCCAAAGTTGTGGAAAAATGGCTTAAGGACAACAAAGCCAAGGTATTGGAGTGGCCATCACAAAGCCCTGTCCTCAATTCCATATAATTTTTTGGGGCAGAACTCAAAAAGCTTGTGCGAGCAAGGAGGCCTACAAACCACCAAAATGGGCCAAAATTTCACCAACTTATTGTGGGAAGCTTATTGTGGGAAGGCTACCCCAAACGTTTGACCCAAGTAAAACAATTTAAAGGCAATGCTACCAAATATTAATTGAGTGTATGTAAACTTCTGACCCACTGAGAATGATGAAAGAAATAAAAGCTGAAAGAAATCATTCTCTCTACTATTATTCTGATATTTCACATTCTTAAAATAAGTGGTGATCCTAACTGACCTAAAACAGAGAATGTTTACTAGGATTAAATGTCAGGAATTGTGAAAAACTGAGTTTAAATGTATTTGGCTAAGGTGTATGTAAACCTCCGACTTCAACTGTATATACAGAGTCCATCACTAGGCTCCCACTGGGGAGGGAGTGTCAGACATGAGGAGAGCCAAGAAGACACAGAGCAAATACCAACTCCTATCAACCAGTTGATAGCAATGTCCTCTTCAGCTTCGGGAGCTTCCATTATGTCGACCTATCAACCAGTTGATGTGAACATATCAAACAGTAATCTACCAACCAGCTGATAATGTGCCAAGAAACAAGACTAATGTCAATCTCTATCAACCAGTTGATAGTAATGTCCTCCAGTGCTTGGGAAATGTCCATAACCTCTTGAAGGTCCAGAGTGGTGTATAGAGGTGTTGTATTGGGCATGTCAGTACTCTTCCTGCAGCCTTTCTGGAGCCCTCTTGCTCTGCCCACTCATCTGAACCCTTCTGTGGGAGTGAGAACCATCAAATAGTCCCCACACTTAGCTGTGTTTTAGTGTTTAATTGCCTGATATGGCCTGTAATGTTTTTATCAGCCGTCCTGTGGCGCAGGGGTGCCATGGGAGGAAGAGTGAGGCCCAGCGTGTGTGTCATGCCTCGATACACCCCTGACAGCAAAGAGGGAGCTGCCTGCCTCTCTACCTGCTCTTCATGCACCTGTAAAGTGAAACACTGACCCAGCACCTCACCTGTGGCACATCACAGAACATCCATACTCAAAATAAGCCTATGCTTTATAGAGCTCTATAATCATCCTTTCAGAGCTCATTGTGGGTTATTTACTTGCACAGTTCTAATGATTGATTGTTGTGATGGAAGGATGTTTACTGTACATGTTCTATTGACATGGAAGAGACTGCATCTGCCTCAGGGTTTGGCACACGCGCGCACACACACACACACACACACACACACACACACACACACACACACACACACACACACACACACACACACACACACACACACACACACACACACACACACACACACACACACACACACACACACACACACACACACACACACACACACTCATAGTCAGTTTAGGCTTTCGAGGCTGGTGGAGGAAGAGGTATCGCTGAGAGCACCAGCGATAGAAGAGAAAGAGAGAGAGAGAGAAGGGGAGGGATGGAGGGAGGGAGAGGACACAGAGGAGCCTGTAATGGAATGCCTGAGCCCACTAACTGTGGACCAAGATAAAAACAGGAAAAACCTATTCTCTCCTTTTGCCAACTGAGCTGCGGCAGGGATTAGAAACTGGAGTCTGCTTCCAGTGTATCTCCCCAGAAATGTGAGCTGTGTTTTATGTGGGAATTATTGAAATCGTTCGTCGTCTCACTCAGTGGCGGCCTGGGTAATTTGATGACGTTAACACTCTGATTGGACATAGTAAGTTAGTCACGCCGTCTTACAAAGCTACCGTCCCTCAACAAAGTGGGCCAAGCCAGAGAGATATCATGCAAAATGTGCCAAACAGAAATAATAAAAGTCAATCAGTGGAATTCATGACTGAAGCTCATCAATGGAACAAATGCACCAAAACATATCCCCCATGTGTCATTATAACATCTTGGCTAGAAATGTGTGTTTGGGATCTGAACAAAAGCTGAAGAACATACGCACATTCAGGTACTTTCCGTAGGTGCTTTCCATTTGTTTGGGATCTTAACCCATTACAGTCGTGGAAATTGGCCTATGTGGATCGGGCCATATGTAAATGTTTGTGGTTTTTGTTTGGAACACAGCCCATCACACAATTACTGTTGTTGTTAACGCAATCCAAAAAGGTTCCATTATAAAATCGCCATCTGGGTTAGGTGGGCATAATTTGAACGTTTATTCTATTGCCAACATGAATAGCTAAGTTATAAAATGCGATCTGACAGTCTAAAGCTTTCAAAGGGCACTTCAGACAGATTGTCATTTTGGTGAGCATAGAATGGAGTCCTGAGTGCATTCACGTGTGTGTTCTGTGGTTAACTTTCTTCACCACAAACATAGACTCATTCTTGCTAGCAGCATACCACTCTGCATACCACTGCTGGCTTGCTTCTGAAGCTAAGCAGGGTTGGTCCTGGTCAGTTCCTGGATGGGATACCAGATGCTGGAAGTGGTGTTAGAGGGCCAGTAGGAGGCACTCTTTCCTCGGGTCAAAAAAAATGTCCCAATGCCCCAGGGCAGTGATTGGGGACACTGCCCTGTATAGGGTGCCGTCTTTCAGATGGGACATTAAACGGGGGTCCTGACTCTCTGAGGTCATTAAAGATCCCATGGCATTTATCGTAGGGGTGTTAACCCCTGTGTCCTGGCTAAATTCCCAATCTGTCCCTCAAACCGTCACGGTAACCTAACAATCCCCAGTTTACAATTGGCTCATTAATCCCCTTCCTCTCCCCTGTAACTATTCCCCCCAGGTTGTTGCTGCAAATGAGAATGTGTTCTCAGTCAACTTACCTGGTAAAATAATGGATCAATTAAAAAACTCTGTTCAGGACAACCCAGGGTATAAGGCATTGTGACTGTGGATCAAACATAGAGATCATAAATGTTGATACTGTAAATTACATGAGCTTTCAAATCTGGAAATGTGAAGTGCACATTTGGACTCATGGGTGTGTGGTTTGCTTGTATGACATCAAATCTGTATTTATTGTAATTCTCAACGTCTCATCTTTTAGAACCTATCGATTCCTCTCATTTAACAGCATGTTCCACTCACACAAGAACAAATGTGCAAAAGTAGCCCAATTAGCTGGAGGGATATGGGCATCTTGTTGTGCGTATTGCTTAAGTTTATAATGGCTGTCAGTCTAAACCCATACAGCACTGTTAAATGGAGAACCTGAACTCTGACATCATGTGTAGCATGTTACTGTACAGTCACTGTGTTCCAATTTATTTATAAGTGTTCCAACTTATTAATGACTAAATCTGCCATTTTCAACCGGTATACGGGATGACAGGGGCTATGAGTGGAAAGGTCTTCTCAACTTGTTGATTTAAGCATTAAGACATGTATGTTTCTTATACTGTACGAATATGCAGTGTAAACTCTTTCAATCCAGTCACAAAAGTACCAGAAGCATATCACACTTCAAAAAAAGAGGTACCTTGGATATGTAAATCAAAAAAAGAGGTCCCTTGAATATGTAAATCAAAAAAAGAGGTCCCTTGAATATATACATCAAAAAAAGAAACAACCACATGAATGGGGAAACAGACATGGAACCCAGATTCCTCAACAGACCCAGAAACATTGCCTTCTCTTTCTAGAAAATGAAACAAATAGGATGTGCATTCATTATCTGAATCCCTGTGTGGTTGACTCATAACAATCATGAAATATTTAGAGATTAACAGTTTCCCTTTTAATCCCAACGGCTGGGGCAGGATAATAACAACCAGAACTGGATGTCTCTCTCTCTCTCTCTCTCTCTCTCTCTCTCTCTCTCTCTCTCTCTCTCTCTCTCTCTCTCTCTCTCTCTCTCTCTCTCTCTCTCTCTCTCTCTCTCTCTCTCTCTCTCTCTCTCTCTCTCTCTCTCTCTCTCTCTCTCTCTCTCTCTCTCTCTCTCTCTCTCTCTCTCTCTCTCTCTCTCTCTCTCTCTCTCTCTCTCTCTCTCTCTCAGTGTCTCTCTCTCTCTCTCTCTCATTTTGTTCTGATACTCTCCCTGCCCTCTCACCCACCTTAACACCCCCCCCATTTCTATCCACTCCTCCCTCTCACCCAGTTCATATTGTTCTGGGGTCTTGGTATAGTAAGACATCATACTGTGAGATGTGTGGTTTAACATAAATGCTACTGAATGAGTAATGCAAGCAAAGACAACCCCTGAAGCCCACCAGAAACACCAGCAGTAGTAACATCAAAGGACGCTTGGAATATATTAGTTCTAAGAATAGTTGAAGCTAACTATTTTATGCAAATGAGGATCTTCATATTTCAATGCAATACATGCTGTAATGTTAATGGTTCATCCCTGGGTCTGGCCAGCTCATTTCAGGGGGATCATACAGTCAATCAACCAGGGAGGAAGAAGCAGAGACTGAGTGGGCAGGGGACTGATTAGCGATGCGAGCATGGGCGAGGGAGCTGAACAGGGTGGGACTAGAGTTAGGGAAAGCTGTACTTCATGCAAATCGTCTGCAATATCGTGGCGCGAGTGACCAATCACCACTGACCTTTTACCTTTTCAACCAAAAGATAACACATTTGTTATTGACAACTACAGCCTTATCAATGTGGATAATGTAGCTAGTTTGACTATAGTGTTAATGTTAAGCAAGCAAGCTAACTTTATTACTAACAATGTTAGCAAGCTTATCATGCTAGCAATTCCCAGTTTCCTATTTGCCATGAGCACGTGAAGCCAGCCTGAATAAAGATATCCCATCAAGGCCATTTACCATTGAAAAAAATGGTCACAGTTCTAGTCTACTTAAACCAGGGGTGGCTCTCTCCATAGACAGAGGACTCTTGCCCAAATGCCAGTTTTAGCATGGGCAACATCATTAGGGCCTCTCACCATCTGGGTGAGACTTCCTATGGGTTAAGGAAAGGTCACATAATTGAATCCAGGTCATCAAGAGGGATCATCCAATTAATTAGCAAACATTTCATAACTGCAGATGGCAGTAAATCGCCAACCTTGACATTGTAGCTGTTCAAACAACACACTCCAGGTGGCAGTATGCACCTTTTCAGTTTGTTTACCAACTCATAGAAGTATTAGAAGAAGAAAATTAACTACTTCAAAATGGAAATGTCGCAATGGAGCTGCCCATGCGCTCACAGACACCGATGATCGGTTTGAACATTAACATGCATTGCTTGTTTTGGAAGCACCTTATCTTTCATATCAGCAAAAAATGTTTTCCCCCCTAAAAAAAGGTTAAATTGATACACAACTTGATAGGGTTAACCTCTACAGGATCTGTGTCACCCCCGCGGGACGGTTGAGCTAACGTAGACTAATGTGATTACCATGAGGATGTAAGTAACAAGAACATTTCCCAGGACATAGACATATCTGATATGGGCAGAAAGCTTAAATTCTTGTTAATCTAACTGTACTGTCCAATTTACAGTAGCTATTACAGTGAAATAATACCATGCTATTGTTTGAGGAAAGTGCACAGTTCTGAACTTGAATATGAATTAATAAACCAATTATGCACATTTGGGCAGTTTTGATACAGCATTCTGAACAGAAATGCAATGGTTCATTGGATCAGTCTAAAACTTTGCACTTACACTGCTGCAATCTATTGGCCAAAATCTAAATTGCACCTGGGCTGGAAAATACATGATGGCCTTTCTCTTGCATTTTAAAGATGATGGTACCAGATCTAATCTGTTATATTCTCCTACATTAATTTAACATTTCCCCAAACTTCAAAGTGTTTTCTTTCAAATTGTATCAAGAATATGCATATCCTTGCTTCAGGTCCTGAGCTACAGGCAGTTATATTTGGGTATGTCTTTTTAGGCGAAATTGAAAAAAAGGGTCCGACCCTTTAGAGGTTTTAAGGATTCTCTATTGCTGATGAAAGATATTGGTCATATGTTTTGAAAGCCCTATTGCATGCGATAATTATTGACGATTCTAAATGTTAAAACACAGCTTCTGGATTTTAGTTTACATGAGACAGTCATGGGCAAAGCTAATGGCTGAGAACTGTAGGGAGGTGGAATGAGGCCTCTAGTTTTTGAGAGCTAGCCTCACGATATCTCTGATTATTGTCCACCATTAATTGGATATTTGAGTGGTATAAAATAAAAGTGAACTATACCTGACAAGTATGATTGGTTTCTCATCCTTTGTGGGCTCTGGTTGTCAAGCAGCAGAAGAGTGTATTTGTCAATGTACTTGATGGCTAGCTGATATTGTTTAGGCCAACTTAGCGAAATGATCTAACATCATCCCCTTTTCAACATTGTTTTGAAGAGTGCTTAATCACGATTGCTGCTGACAGACATGATAGGCTACACTGATTGATGGACCATGTCAAATTGGCTAGCAGGTTAATAACAGATCACGTTAATATGGCTAGTTAACAAATCAAATCAAAGTTTATTTATCATGTGCGCCGAATACAACACCTTACAGTGAAATGCTTACTTACAGGCTCCAACAAATAGTGCAAAAAAGGTATTAGGTGAACAAATAGGTCAGTAAAGAAATAAAACAACAGTAAAAAGACAGGCTATAAAAGTAACGAGGTTACATACAGACACCGGTTAGTCAGGCTGATTGTGACTACGCATATTAGCCAATGTGCGGGAGCACTGGTTGGTCGGCCCAATTGAGGTAATATGTACATTAATGTATAGTTAAAGTGACTATGCATATATGATAAACAGAGAGTAGCAGCAGCGTAAAAAGAGGGGTTGGGGGCACACAATGCAAATAGTAGCCATTTGATTACCTGTTCAGGAGTCTTATGGCTTGGGAGTAAAAACTGTTGAGAAGCCTTTTTGTCCTAAACTTGGCACTCCGGTACCGCTTGCCATGAAAACAGTCTACGACTGGGGTGGCTTGGGTCTTCGACAATTATTTTGGCCTTCCTCTGACATCGCCTGGTTTAGAGGTTCTGGATGGCAGGCAGCTTAGCCCCTGTGATGTACTGGGCCATACGCACTACCCTCTGTAGTGCCTTGCGCTCAGAGGTAGAGCAATTGCCGTACCAGGCAGTGATGCAACCAGTCAGGATGCTCTCGATGTTGCAGCTGTAGAACCTTTTAAGGATCTCAGGACCCAAGCTAACTTTCAGGGGATAAACTATATGGCTGTATATCCAAATATTGTTTGATTTGCTTGCCATCTATAGTTGTGATGACAGTAGTCCGACAACTTTACTTTACTTAGCTAGCTAGCTTTATGCCAAATGGATAGGATTAACCTCACGTATCTGATCATGTAAAGCCTCCCGTTACTTGCTGTATAACTCTAATGATATAGCTAAATGTGGAAAAGTGTTCTTCTGACTATGCTCTTCAAGATGTGACGATATTAAAAACAAATAGTTCTAACATTTATTTAACACTCCCTTGAAAACGGTACGTAGTTGCCAATGGTAAATCGAACACACTTTTTTCTCTCCATTTTTTCTCCCCAATTGGAAGTTACAGTCTTGTCACATCGCTGCAACTCCGGTAAGGACTTGAGAGAGGTGATGGTCGAGAGCCAAGCGTCCTCCGAAACACGACCCTGCCAAGCCGCACTGCTCGCTTAACCCGGAAGCCAGCCGCACCAACGTGTCGGAGGAAACACCATACAGCAAGCGTGCATGCGCCCGGCCGACACAAGGAGTCGCTAGAGCGCGATGGGACAAGGACATCCCAGCCGGCCAAACTCTGCCCTAACCCGAACGACGCTGGGTCAATTGTGCACTGCCTCATGGTTCTCTCGGTATTGGTCGGCTGCGACATAGGCCCGGGATCGAACCCGGATCTGTAGTGATGCCTCTAGCACTGTGATGCAGAGCATTAGACAGCTGCATCACTCGGGAGGCCCGGTCTGCACCTTCTTGTGACGTTTTATTGATAACGCCCTATATACAGTGCCTTGCGAAAGTATTCTGCCCCCTTGAACTTTGCGACCTTTTGCCACATTTCAGGCTTCAAACATAAAGATATAAAACTGTATTTTTTTGTGAAGAATCAACAACAAGTGGGACACAATCATGAAGGGAACGACATTTATTGGATATTTCAAACTTTTTTAACAAATCAAAAACTGAAAAATTGGGCGTGCAAAATTATTCAGCCCCCCTTAAGTTAATACTTTGTAGCGCCACCTTTTGCTGCGATTACAGCTGTAAGTCGCTTGGGGTATGTCTCTATCAGTTTTGCACATCGAGAGACTGACATTTTTTCCCATTCCTCCTTGCAAAACAGCTCGAGCTCAGTGAGGTTGGAGCATTTGTGAGCATTTGTGAACAGCAGTTTTTAGTTATTTCCACAGATTCTCGATTGGATTCAGGTCTGGACTTTGACTTGGCCATTCTAACACCTGGATATGTTTATTTTTGAACCATTCCATTGTAGATTTTGCTTTATGTTTTGGATCATTGTCTTGTTGGAAGACAAATCTCCGTCCCAGTCTCAGGTCTTTTGCAGACTCCAGCAGGTTTTCTTCCAGAATGGTCCTGTATTTGGCTCCATCCATCTTCCCATCAATTTTAACCATCTTCCCTGTCCCTGCTGAAGAAAATCAGGCCCAAACCATGATGCTGCCACCACCATGTTTGACAGTGGGGATGGTGTGTTCAGGGTGATGAGCTGTGTTGCTTTTACGCCAAACATAACGTTTTGCATTGTTGCTAAAAAGTTCAATTTTGATTTCATCTGACCAGAGCACCTTCTTCCACATGTTTGGTGTGTCTCCCAGGTGGCTTGTGGCAAACTTTAAACAACACTTTTTATGGATATCTTTAAGAAATGGCTTTCTTCTTGCCACTCTTCCATAAAGGCCAGATTTGTGCAATATACGGCTGATTGTTGTCCTATGGACAGAATCTCCCACCCCAGCTGTAGATCTCTGCAGTTCATCCAGAGTGATCATGGGCCTCTTGGCTGCATCTCTGATCAGTCTTCTCCTTGTATGTGCTGAAAGTTTAGAGGGACGGCCAGGTCTTGGTAGATTTGCAGTGGTCTGATACTCCTTCCATTTCAATATTATCGCTTGCACAGTGCTCCTTGGGATGTTTAAAGCATGGGAAATCTTTTTGTATCCAAATCCGGCTTTAAACTTCTTCCCAACAGTATCTCGGACCTGCCTGGTGTGTTCCTTGTTCTTCATGATGCTCTCTGCGCTTTTAACGGACCTCTGAGACTATCACAGTGCAGGTGCATTTATACGGAGACTTGATTACACACAGGTGGATTGTATTTATCATCATTAGTCATTTAGGTCAACATTGGATCATTCAGAGATCCTCACTGAACTTCTGGAGAGAGTTTGCTGCACTGAAAGTAAAGGGGCTGAATAATTTTGCACGCCCAATTTTTCAGTTTTTGATTTGTTAAAAAAGTTTGAAATATCCAATAAATGTCGTTCCACTTTATGATTGTGTCCCACTTGTTGTTGATTTTTCACAAAAAAATACAGTTTTATATCTTTATGTTTGAAGCCTGAAATGTGGCAAAAGGTCGCAAATCTCAGGCGGGCCTAATACTTTTTGCAAGGCACTGTAGTTACTACTGTTTGGTTATTGCATATTAGCCCATTTCAAAATGCCCTTTACAACAGAGGCCAGAGGCCCAGGCTAGGTCAATAAAATGAATGTCAATCAGTAGCTAGTATACCATCCTTTAGACCTTGTATAGTCATTACCTTGCACTTAATTGTCCCCCATAATGAAATCGGGGATGGGACTGTGTATCTGTCTCTGTACATTTGTTCATACGTTTGAACAACGCAATATCTTCGACAGCACTGAGTCGATTTTGACTTGGGTGAATGATGGGGGAATAAAACTTGGGTGAATGATGCGTCTTGCCGTAGAGATCCGGCATATACAAAATGAAACGGATTGATTGGTCTTATGCAGGAGTTACAGTGATGAACTGAAATTTGTTCGTCAAATGCAACATCTCAATTGGCCCAAGAGGGGGCGCTGCATCCTTCGTGGGGGACGACATGTTGGCTGTTGCCTTGTTACTCTGTAGCTCAAGGTCTTTCCCCTCTCGCTCAACCTTCTCTCCTCTCTCTTTCTCTTCTTGTCCTATCCCTTTTGTATCTTTCATCATCCCTCTGTCTTTTCTCCTCCACAGCCTGCTCATATTGAAAGGTCCCCTGTTTAACTTCCCTGTCTATTTTCTATTCTATTTTGGACTCCTATGAATATCGCCAGTCACTATTGGGGGAGAATGTATGCCGTGTCAGTAAAGACATCTTTTGTCTCTTCTGTGACCACCGTCCTTCACCTCCTTCACCTCTCTTCTCTCCCCCATCTCTCGGTAAGTGTTTCTGGGGCTTCAGTCACTCCTAACAACATCTCAGACAATTCAAACTAATTTGATTTCAGCCCTTCTAGGCTGTCTGACATAATATAACATGACATATAACATGAGATGACGTTGAACAGAAACTTTCCCTCAGGCTACATATATTCACATGCACCGCATCACGTCCACTCTGGCGTCTGTGTCTGTTCATGTTGTGGGACTCTGGGTTAACGAAGTACATCATGGCTACACATTTCAGAGCACATCAAAATGGGGAAAGATTTCCAACATCAATGTCACGGTCGGTCGGTTCACCTCCTCTCGGATGGATGGATGATGTTTGTTTGTTTATAGGATGAGTGGAGCAGAATAAATTGGTCTCTGACCCATGTGAATTAAGTTAATGAGGCCTTTAGGTTTGCTTTCTGTTTTTTTCATATCCATCAAATTCTCTATGGAATTTGATTTCACAACATAAATAGCATGTTTTTCTTCTCTATCCTGATGGCTGGCTGGGTTATTAATTTGAGCAACAGGGTCAAGAGGTGCATTACAGTCTAGGTCAGAAATATACAGGTTAAGACAACATCATCATAAATCTGGGACCAGCACTGTTGCTAACTAGCATAGCTGGTCCCATTGTTGCAAAGAGTTATGGGATAGCGTCTGCTAAATGACTTAAATGTAAATGTAAATGTATTAGAATCCTGTTGTCTTAACCTTTGTCATCTTCAAATTAGACTACAGTGACATCCATGACGCTGGCTCTGGCTGACAACAAAATGGTTCCCCTCCTTCTCCTTTCCAAGAGAAACTGCTGCTCTGCTCTGCTTTGCTCAGTGGAGTGTGGTACTTCTGCCAAACTAATTATGGGAGTCATTGATGGCACTTCAAACAACCTTAATTGTTCTGCACAATGAGCGGATAGCCCTGCACATGTAATTAAGCCCCTCTAGATGCACACTGACGATAATTATTTGATTACCCGGATAGCTCCTGCTATCCTTCCCTAGCTTGGCCCAAATGAAATTAGATTTCTATATTTCTTAATTAAGGCCAACAATGGATGAGCAAATAACACTAAATTATAAATGAAGATGAACACAATCCTTTTACTGCTACATTATCCACATGCATTTATCATGAGATTGATATTCAAAAATATTGATGGGAGATGGAACCTGATCCATTATGTTATATAAGTGTGTTCATAATAACATATTCTCTATTGCACATATATTCTATAGCAAGTCTCACGAGAGAAAAAGAGACAACATTGCATATCATACAATTCCCCCCCACTCTGTCACAGCATGTGAGGCGGCAGATGATCACACACAGAAAGGTGTTCACATACATGCAGTCACCTCCAAAATGATTGGCACCCTTGATAAAGATGAGCAAAAAAAGACTGCATGAAATAAAGCAGACAAATACTGAGCTCGATCCATCCCAGTGTGTTCTCCAATCTCATTAAACATGACAGAAAAAGGCTAAGTGCAGGTATCCTCGCGAGGGGAGGGTGTATTAGTATTAACAAAATGCCTAAAGACAAATTCAAGCAAACAATATTATTATTATTGTATTGTATGCTCCAAATTTGTCTTTATACCTTCTTTTATAGTCATATAATTTCTCAGATAAATATATTTTGTTTTACAAGTAATATTGTTTTCTCAAAAAGACAGGGTATCAAAATTCTTGGCCTCCCTGCTTTCTATACTTTGTGCACCATCCCCTTGCGAGGTTAACTGCACTTAGCCTTTTTCTGTAATGTTTAATGAGATTGGAGAACACACTGGGATGAATCTTTTCTCCATACAGAATCTTTCCAGATCCTTCATGTCCTTCGGTCTGCGCTTATGGACGGCCCTCTTCAAATTCAAATCACAGTTTTTCAGTTTTCAACGGGGTCCGGAGGCTGAGATGGCCCTTGCAAAATATTGATTTTGTGATCAATTTAACTAACCATTTTTATGTGCGCTTGGGGTCATTGTCTTGCTGGAAGATTCACTTATGGCCAAGTTTCAGCCTTCTGACAGAGGCAACCAGGTCTTTGGCTAAAAATGTCCTATTACTTAGTGGAGTTCATGATGCCGTTGACCTTAACAAGTGCCCTCGGGCCAGTGGAAGCAAAACAGCCCCATAACATCAAATATCCGCCATATTTTACAGTAGGTTTTGAGGTTCATTTCTGCACATGCATCCACATGCATCCATCTTTTGACACCATACCCACCGCTAAGAACTCTATTTTTGTCTCATATCACCATAGCACCTGGTTCCAATCCAAGTGCCAATACCATTTAGCAAGTTCCAGGTGTTTACATTTGTTGGTTACTCTCAATAAAGGCTTTTTTTTCTAGCAACCCCTCTAAAGAGCATATTGGCATGGAGGTGGCCTCTAATAGCAGATTAAGAGACTTGGTGACCCCAAGATGCGACTTGAAGTTCTGTAATTCTCCAGCTGTGGCACTTGGACTTTTCTTTGCCTACAGAACCATCTTCCTCACAAGATACACATGCATCCTCTACCAAGCAAGTTTACCTCTGTTCCAGTGGTTTTAAAAAGACTTATAGGTCTTGAAAAGTTTTTAAAAACAGGCTGGCCTCCTAAGTGGAGCAGTGGTCTAAGGCATGTCTTGAGTGCTTGAGGTGTCGCTACAGACATGG
This sequence comes from Oncorhynchus gorbuscha, assembly GCF_021184085.1. Classification (NCBI taxonomy): domain Eukaryota; kingdom Metazoa; phylum Chordata; class Actinopteri; order Salmoniformes; family Salmonidae; genus Oncorhynchus; species Oncorhynchus gorbuscha. Next base: position 19,086,591 of record NC_060176.1, read on the forward strand.
GTTTGATCCTGGGCTGTGTCGCGGCCGGACCGCAACTGGTAGACCCATGAGACAGTGCACAATTGGTCAAGGTTAGGGGAAGGTTTGTCCAGCCGGGATGTCCTTGTCCCATCGTGCTCTAGTGCCTCCTGTTCCTCTGACACATTGGTGCTTCTGGGTTAAGTGAGCAGTGTGTCAAGAAGCAGTACGGCTTGGCAGGGTTGTGTTTCGGAGGACGAATGGCTCTTGACCTTTGCCTCTCTTGAGTCTGTACGAAGTTGCAGCGATGAGACAAGACTGTAACTACCAATTGAGGAGAAAAAGGTGAAACATTTTTTAATTAAAGACAGGATGAGTGGGCAGGAACTTATATTCATGAGGTCACCTTGAATGACAGCTCTTTGAAATGCCTATATCAAGCAACTTGGATGCAGTGTTGCAGTAAACTAATCTCAAGCAAATTTGGTGATATACAAAGCAACTCTAACAACGTTGAAATGGCATCAATGATATACAGTATATTTTTTATAGATCTCCCGTTTGGCATGTCTCTTGTGATGTGGTTCACAGCAGCACTGATGGATGTGTTGAGTTGACAACTGCATTGTGAGTTTTGAACGACCTGTCCACCCCTGTTGTTCATGCTAGCTGAAGACCTAGCTAGCCAGTAACTAGCGAACACCAGACACAGATGAAAGGGGAAACCTATAAGTATATTTTCCATAGATTAAAAGGGTAAACTTTTAATTACATTTGCTGAAAGCCTACAGTAAAATGTTGGCACCAGTAGAGTAGCTATCGAGCTATATAAACTACACCCCTCTTCAAACACACCTTCTCCGATGTTGGTTACAAGGCGGTACTTATTTAAATTAGGTAAGAGAATATCATGTTACCATTGCTGTATTAAAATGAGGTAATGTGATGTCACCTTGTCCCCTTAATAATTAATCCAAGTGTTTGGCATGGGGGAGGGGACCAGTTACTTTATGTTCAAACTTTATCAACGTAGAAGCAACAGCCATTTATCATACATTTGTCATCATACTTTGATCTGGTTTCCATCAAATATCATGTGACTTCATGAAAAAATGGATTTTGACCTTTGACCTTTAATTGCCTTAATAGTAGTAAGTGGGCCTCCCGGGTGGCACAGTGGTTAAGGGCGCTGTACTGCAGCGCCAGCTGTGCCATCAGAGACTCTGGGTTCGCGCCCAGGCTCTGTCGTAACCGGCCGCGACTGGGAGGTCTGTGGGGCGACGCACAATTGGCCTAGTGTCGTCCGGGTTAGGGAGGGCTTGGTCGTTAGGGATGTCCTTGTCTCATCGCGCACCAGTGACTCCTGTGGCAGGACGGATGCAGTGCGTGCTAACCAAGGTTGCCAGGTACACAGTGTTTCCTCCGGCACATTGGTGCGGCTGGCTTCCGGGTTGGATGTGCGCTGTGTTAAGAAGCAGTGCGGATGGTTGGGTTGTGTATCGGAGGACGCATGACTTTCAACCTTCATCTCTCTTGAGCCCGTACGGGAGTTGTAGCGATGAGATAAGATAGTAACTACTACAACAATTGGATACCATGAAAAAGGGAGAAAAAAATAAAAATAAAATAGTAGTAAGTGGTATATTTAGTTTTTAGATATTGTTTTGTACACAAACTGCTAAAATAGCAGTTTTATTATATCTATAGTTGTTGTTGTTTTGATCCTAATAAAATACTAAGGTCAAAAAGCATTGTCTCTTTTCGTTTGTGTATTCTGTGTCATTTCCCATGGGGATGGATGACAAATGGATTTTATGTAACAGTATAATTTTAAACCTCTCCTCGCCCATACCCGGGCGCGAACCAGGGACCTTCTGCACACAACGACAACAGTCACCCTCGAAGCATCGTTACCCATCGCTCCACAAAAGCCGCGGCCCTTGCAGAGCAAGGGGAAACACTACTTCAAGGTCTCAGAGCAAGTGACGTAACCGATTGAAACGCTATTTAGCGCACACCGCTAACTAAGCTAGCCGTTTCACATCCGTTACACTCACCCCCCTTTTGACCTTCCTCCTTTTTCCGCAGCAACCAGTAATCCGGGTCAACAGCATCAATGTAACAGTATAATTTTAAACCGTCCTCTCGCCCATACCCGGGTGCGAACCAGGGACCTTCTGCACACAACGACAACAGTCACCCTCGAAGCATCGTAACCCATCGCTCCACAAAAGCCGCGGCCCTTGCAGAGCGAGGGGAAACACTACTTCAAGGTCTCAGAGCAAGTGACGTAACCGATTGAAACGCTATTTGGCGCACACCGCTAACTAAGCTAGCCGTTTCACATCCGTTACATTTACATGTGTGTTACCTGATTTTTATACCCCAGTGGCACAGGCACTCACACATACACACATATTGGTGCCACATACACACACAAATGATCACACATGTACAGTATACATACACATATACTGTACACTGCTGCTACTTTCACTCTTGTGAATATCTAGACGATGCTTAGTCCCGTTACCCCTGCCTACGTGTACATATCTACCTCAATTACCACGTATTCCTGCACATTGATGTGGTATTGGTAGTCCTTGTATATAGCTTTTTTTTGTTCATGTTTTTTTCCTCATCATTTTACAAGGGAAAGACCTTGTAAATAAGCATTTCACTGTAAGGTATTCGACACCTGTGGTATTCGGCGCATTGAAGCCATGGAAGTCCACAATACAGTTTCTTATGAAGAGATGAACTTATAAAACCGAACATACATTTTTTTTTATCAAGGCTGACACTAATTTGAGGTGACTGTATAAGAACACACAATGGGATTATTCAAAGCTCTCTTCACCCCACTTGTGTGATGACACTTGCGCATGTCTGTCACTTTCGGTTTCTCTTAGAACGTCTGATGCCCTTAAATGTGTGTCTGTGGTGATGGTGATGAATGTGCGCTGTTTTCAGTGCCCCCACTTCTCACTGATAAGCGGTGAAAGAGAGACCGATGGAAATTGTGGGCTCTGTGTATCAGAAGCGATTGGTAATCCTCTCCTCAGATGCTCTAAACTGCTTCTTCTGGGGCTCAGATGTTGAGATAGAGAAAGAGGCCGTTTTCTCCCCCTGAATAGTGGAAATAGCAGAAGGGTAAAGGCACCATTTCAGGGACACAAGCCTGCCTCCTTTACAGGTGTTCCAGAAGCTCTGCTACAGTAGGTGCTATTGGTGTACAAGACAAGGCCATTTACGCTTTCTTCAAATGATTTGAGTCTACGTGATTTATGGTATGGCCATCTAGCCACCCAGGTCTATTTTCTCCCGCTCAGTTCAAGGAAGACCCTGTTACAGAAAAGCTCAAGAGCTTGGGCTAGTGTGATAAGCAGGGAACTGGGAGCAGGGGACAGTGGAGACGTCTGTTGAGTAGCATTTACCTTCCGCCACAGAGTGAGAGAGGAGGGTCAGAAGAGAGGAATCTTTCCAGAGCAGAGCCATGGGGGAGAAGAAAGGCTATTGAGATGGGAACTCCTTCCTCACCATGTCCAGGTCTTAGCTCAGTAAGGTGGGAGGAGGAGGAGGAGGAGGAGGAGGAGGAGGAGGAGGAGGAGGAGGAGGAGGAGGAGGAGGAGGAGGAGGAGGACACTGAGCTGGGATCACCAGCCACAAAGGATTATTGTTAGTGAAGTGAAACTAAATAAGAAAATATTTCTCAAACCAATTTTGTCTGTTTCATTTTTTACTCCAAAGTCGCCAATTTTAGAAGTTGACTGAATTATACGGAAATTATCCAGAGCCCAAGAAAATATTCAAACAAATGAACTGTGGCCAATATGAGTTATAAAAAACAGACAGGCAGTCAGAACCAGGGTTTTAGCATTACAGTACCAGGTATGATTTTATATAGAAGCATTCCTAGAAAAAAGGCAGACAGGCTATGTAAGGCGAGCATTAACAGACAGGTCACTGTGTAGATTAGTAGGGTGTAAGGTTTAGTAGTGAACATGGGTTGAAAGGCATGAATATGTGAGCTTAGCATAATATATCAGAATTAGCTCATGCTATACTGAATTTCTTATTACTTAATCTCTGTATGTATTTCTTAATGTGTTTTCTTCTTTTGAGTGGCAGCCTATGGGTACATGTTTTATAAACTTATAATTTGAAATAGATAATTTACATGTAACCCCACCCCCACAAAAAATTGATTCTGTGGGGTTAGCATTAGTGAGCTAGATAGCTACAGTAGTATTGTGTGCTGCCTGAGTGAGGCAGGCAGGCTCTCATAAACAGACAGTGAGGACTGTTAGCAGACGCGAGGGTAATGATTTGAGCAGTTTGTCCTCGTGTTGCCATCTCTCAGGGGAATGCAGCTCAAGACAGAACATCATTTCTGAAATGGTCCATGAGACAGTGCTATACAGTAGCTGCTGGGACCTCGGATGAATTGAGCACAAGCACATTCAAAGAGATACTATCTCCAATGATTCTAATACTGACCCATGACCTGTACAACAGTAAAATACACCCTAACCTACAATAAAGCTTATGAGTTATGGCACAGCTCCTATGTTGAGCTAATGCTCATGTGAAATGTCACACAATTCCCAGAGCGGCACACGTCATAACAGTAAAGACCTTTTCCCTAAAGTGGACCAACTCACAGTACAGTTATGTCACTTGTCTCTTTCTCCTAATTCTAAATAGGGCAGGCATGTATCCATCCATGACCATTGACAAGTTTTATAGGGACAAATTACCATTTTTGTGTGAAACTGGGGATCAGGTTGGATGGCCTGTGGCCATCTTAATCTCAAGGTTTATCATGCATACACTTCCCTGAACCCTAATAACCCAAGGAGCTACCCCACAAAATAAACACATCGACACAAAAAAATGAAAAACTGTCAGCCGTGCGCATCAAAGGCTGGAGCCTTGCTAAGTTGGCCTTTTGACAATATTTGTGAACATGCTGGCAGATGTCAAAAGGCTTTGACGGTAGGATTTTATAGGGGTAAAAAAACACTAATACGGATGTGCTGTAGTTTCTGTGTGTGTTACTGAGTGTTCCATGTCTGGGACTGCCAAAAAACAACGGGGCAGGCCAGCATGCTTCAGGACGAGTGTGAGAAGATCTGCAGAAAGGGAATGAGTAGTCGACCCAAAGCCAGTCTTCTCCTTTTACAAGGGGTACCGTATAATGATGAATCTTTGTTGTGCTCATGTGAATTTCTATAATGATAGGTTATTCCTTTTGATCCAGAGCAGAACTGTAGCATAGCTCTTAGACTTTTAGCATACTTAAATTTCATCCCTCTGGTTTGTTGAAATCCACTCTAATCCCCATGTCCCCTGAAATGCCACTATGAAAACATTTTAATTTATGTAAAAGTCAAGGCCTGCTTACCGCCCCCTCCATAACCACAGAATGCTCCGGCATAGAGAGAGAGAGAGAGAGAGTCTAAATGGTCATCTGGAAAGGAGGGAAGACTTGAGAGAAACAGACACACACACACACACACACACACACACACACACACACACACACACACACACACACACACACACACACACACACACACACACACACACACACACACACACACACACACACACACACACACACACACACACACACACACACACACACACACACACACACACACACACACACACACACACACACACACACACACACACACACACACACAGCCGCTCTACCCCAGCCTCGGCCTCACAGGGCAATGAGTGGGATTAATTACTGTTGAGTTTGAACCAAGGAGGCCCAGAACAGATTATCCCAGATGCTTCACAAAAAGGCATTAGCACTAGCTGTCCATCCCACCATGGCAGGAGAAATCCAGATGACGGGCAGTGCGATGGAAGTCACTGTGGAGGCTCACATATATCCACAGTCGGAGGATATGAGAGTCTCACATCGGAGAAGTGCTACTCACTTGCTGGCTTGCTTGCTATGCAGAGTTTTGTCTCATTTCTGAACATGGGGTGAGTAGGCATGAGTATGCCAATCTCTGCACACTCCTCACAGCAGGCGTATATCACGAGAGGAGAATTCTGTATAATTAAAAGAGACCATCTAAAACAAAAGGCCTTCACTTTCAATGAGTCCCTCTCCCTCCTCTCCCCTCCTCCCAGGGAAGGTTACCTCAAGGGGGAATTCTAATGAAACAGATGGCTGAGTGCTCACAGGGGCAGAGTTAGACAGTCCCCCTTTTACGGTCTGCCATGCAGCATAGCACTCTGAGGAGCCTCACTTCTTCTCACTGCCTGCCTGTGTGCATGTGTGTGAGAGAGAGAGAGAAAGTAAAAGAGAGAGGGGGAAAAGTGAGAGAGAGGTGCTGAGTGGTGATGAGAACCTGTGAAAGGCAGGAGTGTGTACTGAACTGTGGCTACATGTACTAGTGAATGTATTGGTTAGGGCATGTGTGTGGCTACATGTACTAGTGAATGTATTGGTTAGGGCATGTGTGTGGCTACATGTACTAGTGAATGTATTGGTTAGGGCATGTGTGTGGCTACATGTACTAGTGAATGTATTGGTTAGGGCATGTGTGTGGCTACATGTACTAGTGAATGTATTGGTTAGGGCATGTGTGTGGCTACATGTACTAGTGAATGTATTGGTTAGGGCATGTGTGTGGCTACATGTACTAGTGAATGTATTGGTTAGGGCATGTGTGTGGCTACATGTACTAGTGAATGTATTGGTTAGGGCATGTGTGTGGCTACATGTACTAGTGAATGTATTGGTTAGGGCATGTGTGTGGCTACATGTACTAGTGAATGTATTGGTTAGGGCATGTGTGTGGCTACATGTACTAGTGAATGTATTGGTTAGGGCATGTGTGTGGCTACATGTACTAGTGAATGTATTGGTTAGGGCATGTGTGTGGCTACATGTACTAGTGAATGTATTGGTTAGGGCATGTGTGTGGCTACATGTACTAGTGAATGTATTGGTTAGGGCATGTGTGTGGCACAATCTACAGCAAACACTGAATAAGATTAATGAATGGAGAAAACACTCAAAGCAGTTGTTCCGTATATTTTATTCGATACCTTTTGTAATATTATCCAGTATGTGTGCTTATCAACAACCCCATTTATGCTTTGTTCCCCCCTCATCATCCACATTGTTACTGGACAGCGCTGGTCGTGCTGATAGCACAGTGCCTGGTAAACACAGCCAGTCACAACATACCTGTACATCTCCCTTATTGCTATATCCCATGGTTCCCATTTTAAACACAGCAAATATATATTGATATCCATTGATCAATAGCAACGAGGTCAAAAATACTGTCCTCCGCAGAGATGTGTCTGTGTGAGAGCTGTGGGACTGTCACTGCGGTTACAAAACAGAACAAAGCCATCTGATAGAGAGTGATGTACCGTAGAGCGTCATGTCCCACTCCTGCACATTACCAAAGTCAAAGAGATTATACAATGCAAACAATGTGTTTCTTTTAAAAACCACAATGATGATATGAATCTGTACACACACACAGTTTGGTGAACATTGCTTATCTTTATCATGGTGATGATGACGTCACTTAAGAATCTAAAATAAATACAGAAATATAAATAGGTCCTATGGAAATATATAAATCTGTATACGCAAATATACATTGACATATGATCCTAAGTATCATCAGAGTATGTGAGATATACATAGTTCAGCAAGACGAAAGCTACAGTAAGAGAGAGAAGCAGGTTGGTTCACCTCCACTTCATGTACTGTATGCCCTTTCCCCCCTAGGCCAGTGAGGAGAACTGGAGGGTCTTGCTCCAAAGCAGCCTTGTTTGACTAACACCCATGACGCCTCTGTGTTGCTAGGTGATGCGGTTCTGAATTGCACACTCATGCGTACCACCCATCCTTGATTTGACGCACTCACATGCTACACTCTCACTAAACTGGGCCATATCCGGGTTGCACCCTTAACACTGCTCCCAACAGCATACTTAGGGATTAAACTCACATCATTTTCATGTTATTCTATCTGACCGAAGTAGAGTGGAAAAGAGGTCAGTTGCATCAGGCCCTGCCATAAACAGTAGTTTTAACCACATTCAATTTCTCTATTTGAAATATGTTGCTACATGTGTCCCTGCCTCAGATGCCTACATAGGATGGGATGGTTTGTTTGTTGAAGGTTAAGAATGAATCTGTGGTTCTAAATGAGTTATGAAGGCGTCTAGTAAACACAACGGTTTCTCTCCTCCCAGCCTCCGAAATAGCAGGTTCAATTCTGCTGCTGTTACCTCTAATCCTCAATCACTGCAGCTGATTTCCTTTTAGTGTGCACCACTGGATTCCCCCACCCACATTCACGGCCCAGTAATACAGCACAATGGGAAGTGGGGAGGCAAAGATTAGGTTCGGAAATTGGGAGTGGTCCAAATGGAATCAAAATGTGTTGTGTTATAGAGACCGCCCTGAATGTGAAATGCTGCTGGGTATGCCAGGAGAAGCTTCTCCAAGTCTCCCATACAGACAAGAGTCCGGGATGAAGCACTACAACAGCAGCACAGAATCCCATTCCCTCCACTTCCTCCAGCTCTCCAGCCCTGGCTAGTGCTATAGGACCAGAGCATGCTAACACACTAAGGCCCTGGAGTGATCTGGACAGAGGTGAACACAATGACATACATCTGCAGGCAGAAGGAAGGAGAATGAACTTCCACCCTGCCATTCTACAGAAAACTTGTTTGGTCTGTTTTTACTGAATTACAGAAAGACAACATCCAAGGGTTATGTCTGCCTACCCTGAAATGAATTCAGAATGGAGGGGCTGTTTGTATTTGGATTGAGTAGTCTTTATTTGCCACGCTCTCACTGTACCTTGATATGTCCTTCATATGCATTCTCTGGCATTCCACAACACATCAACCTTCCCATGTTGGATGGATGGTAAAAGGGAAATGGAATGGAAATAGCTCTACTGTATATTGAGTCAGTCTCTGATATGTAGAATTCAAACACAGTTCACTGTTTTGTAGAATTAAGTCTATTTATAGTCTACTATAGATGGTCTTTATGGATGAGCTCTGAAATCTCCAAGGACATGAAGTTGGTATGCCTCTGTTTGCCTCTGTTCCCCACAGACATCCTTAAAGACAATCTATAGAAAGCTACACATTTATCAGCAGCAATTAATCAAAGGCCATGTCTAGACTTGACAGTTCATGCAGCTTTTGTATTCTGATCATGGAGTTCTGATCAATTCTGAACACCTCATACCTCTACACCTACATTTAAATGTCTACCGTGTCCACATTGTGTCCGGGTTCCCTTTTCCCTATATTCAAATGCGGTATACATTCTGCAAATGTTGGAACAGGCTAAATCTGATATTAACAAAACAACTTGATGGCAGTAGCCAACTGCTGTAGCTAGCCAACTAACCTCTGTAACTAACCAGCAAGCTAGCTAGCAAAGCTAAAGCGATTGCAAACGGGTTAGCATAACTCTAGCCAAACAAAACATTGTGTTTTTATTTATTTTAGCTAGCTGGCTAGCATTTATGAAGCCAGTAAATGCGTTCCTCCCATGCTAGGTATGTATTTCCTCCAACATTATTATGAAAAGGTGCCTCTCGCACCCAAAACACACGTTTTCTGGAGACTTGTGGGCAGAGTGCTGATGACGTTGCCCACTGTATGAACTTTCGGTAGCCTGATTGTGTCCAGACTGAGGAGAAATCTGCACACAATACGTCCCTGACCACCTCCTGAAGTGGTCAGGCAGATCTGAACACAATCGGGCCACTGGGACTGTTGTGCATCTAGACCCGTCTTTTCAATGCGATCTTCCTATCCTGATAGCAGAAGTTGCATGTAAGTGTTAAGTGTAGACATGGCCAAAGATAACCAAATCCACTTGAAGAACAAATAGCATCAAAGGAAGACCAGACAGTTCAGTGTTATGGAGGTGTGGCCTAGGTGAGAGACAGAGTCATGTACATTCAGACGGGACACTGACAGCTCCCTGAATGACAGCGGCAGACTGGAATGATTGACACACTATGCACCTCCTTATCTGTGATAACGTCCCAGGTCTTTCAGGTCCAGACCCAGCTAATCGATCACTGTCTTGCGCCTATCTCTCTTTAAGCCATGACCTGTGCCTCCCCTGCCCACCCATCTTCAGACACCGACCACTCCCAGACATCGACCCTGGCACTGGGTTGAGAACGATGGGTTGCGATCTCTCCTACAGACACACATGTACAAACGCACAGGCACACACACCATTACCTTAGCAACACCCAAAATCTGCCTCAAGTACCCACAAATCAATATCCTCCTCCCTCCCACAAACCTACACCAGCGCTCAGGAACAATCATAAGGCAGGGTTGACATGCCTTCAACGTCCCCCAGAAAACAAGCAGCTCGTCAGCCTGCGAACCCCATGGGCTGGCTGTCTACCTGTCAGCGCCCTGACCGTCTGTCCAACCACGTCATTCCTCCAATCTATCAGTGTCTCCTCACATTTACTCCTCTGTCTCAACCACTAGCTCCCTCAACCCCGATCCAAAGTAGTCACATTTCCCAACTCTTGGACTTAATAAGGTCATATTGTGGAAAATAAACAAACCGGTTGAGGTTCTTGTTGTTTTTTTGTTCAGATGTGAAACAGCCACGGCAGTCTATTGGCTTTGTGTTTTAACAGCTCCAGCAGTCACAGTCTTTAACGATTGCACTGTAAACACTACAGACATTAATATTCCCCTGCTGGAGCTGATCACTTCCCTGTTCCCTCCCTGTGTCCAGCCAATCACGCTGCTGAGTGTTCTATCTGAGAGAATAAATCCCTCCCTGTCTGTCTGTCTGAGGTGATGTCTGTGGGTTTCCCACTGTCAACCCGGCTTGTCAGGGAGTCATGTGCCACATGCCAGACAGACACAGACAGTGAATAAATATTTCAGATATTTCTAGATATATAGCGCCTCGCTGCAGAAGAAGACCAGGTGTAAAACAACAACAACAAACAGAGGGAGGGAGAGAAAGAGAGACGATTTAAAACCGATACTTTAGATCTGCATTCACTCCAATAGGAGAACAGAACTCATTTTAAAAGCCCTTTTAATTAATAAATATCTTACTGTTCTGTTCAAATTAATTCAATTCAACACTGCGATTTGCACTGGGAGACTGCCAAGGCTTGTGTGTGTGTATGCATGTGCATGAGTGTGGGCATGTCCATGTGCCTGGGTGTGTGTGTGTGTGTGTGTGTGTGTGTGTGTGTGTGTGTGTGTGTGTGTGTGTGTGTGTGTGTGTGTGTGTGTGTGTGTGTGTGTGTGTGTGTGTGTGTGTGTGTGTGTGTGTGTGTGTGTGTGTGTGTGTGTGTGTGTGTGTGTGTGTGTGTGTGTGCGTGTGTGTGGTTAGCCCTTGATACAGGCCTGCTGAGGGAGGTAGTAATGAGGGACTAGAGTGTGGTCACTGTGCACTTCTGTCAACTAGCCCATGCTGGCCTACACGGGTCAGAGGTCAGGGGCTGTGTTGTTAAAAAGAGTGTTGTGTCTGAGTGGTGTGACTGAGATAGAGATGGACCCAGCTGTCTTGAACCCAGGGTAACATGTTGCTCCTTATGATGGGCAGGAGAGCAGGAGAGGGATGGGCTGTGGAGAGAAGCAGAGGTGATTACTGCTACCTATCTATACAGAACACACAGCCAGGCATACAGCTGGTTGGTTGAAATGAAGTCATTTCAACCATTCTTGTCCGCTGGGATTAACCTCAACATACAGGTCTATGAAATTGTCCACAACTACCATTTCTATTCCATCACGACCCGTCTTTCTGTCTGTACCTCCTTGATGTAAAACCGCATGACCCATATTTATTCTAAATAAAACATTCATGAAACGCGCATACATTCAACATGTTCAACTCAACACTGGCAGTCAATGTTGACCGTCTAGCAGCTGTGGGTAGTAATGTGGAGTGGTAAGATCTTTTCTATCAAGCAGCACTTCAACAGGTATCTGATATCATTACAATAACAAACGTAATTGCTTATGTCCAAATGGTCTATTTCCTGTGTGTTCGCTACATTATCTGACTGTGAAGTATGTGTGATTGACGGCTCTGGGAGCACTAGTGAGTGTAGTGTTTTCTAGCATTGAGAGATTGAAGAGTCCTGTAGGTACACAACTCCACACACAAGCTGGGATGGTCGTCCTAGTTTTGTGAAAAGGCAAAACCCTCCTTGGTTAGTCTTCTCCTGCATTAGACTACTCTCGCTCTCTTTCTCTCTTAAACACACAGACAATCACTCAAACACACACTCACACTCAGTCACTATCACACACACACATAAATGCACACACTCTGTCCACTAGCACACAGATTGCAGGGCTCAACTTGTCCTTGTCCATCCAAAACATTTGCGGCATGAAAGAGCTTGGAAGACAAAGTGAATTTGTTAGGACAGGGTTGAGGACACTGCAGGAAGCCTATCACTAACACATCATACTTGATGTCTGTCTCCCTACAGGGATGGAGGGCCTGTAGCCCACTCAACACCCCCCAATATTACGACAATACAACAACACACAGGCCAAAGGGGAGACAAATTATTTTTGGTTTCCTAAAATCTCTTCTCCACCTCGGAAGATTTCGTGAAGTCTATAGAGTGGATAAATAAGTCATCTCATTGATAATAGTTGATAAAGGATCAACAACATGTGATCCTGTATGGAATTAAAAAATAAGTCAGTCTGCTCTTATTGAAGCATGTATTTGCCACTGAAAAGGTTGATTCTGTTCTTTTAAAACACACAAAAAAGCATCTATACATGCAGGTATTAGTGCATAGGTTCCTGCAAAAAAGTACTATTGTGTTGTCCATCTAACCATCAAACCAAACCCCGTCATATGAATTTGGCATAGTTAGAAACAAAGAAATGACCATCTCTTAAATGGATATCATTTTCTGTTCACACTCTCCTGTCTATTGATTAGCATATCTTTTAAATATATTTCTATGTATATACGTATGAATAAAAAAGGGAGAAGGACAAAACAAAAACAAAGTGTAGTAGTCTAGGGAGCTAGAAGTTACCTGGTTAAGTGTCATCTTTTAAATCACAGTAATATTAAGATGGTGGAAATGATAACGATTAGAACACAGTGAAGCCTAGAAGAGAATGACATCATACAGGAAGATTGTTTGTGTACTAGTCCAGGGAGGGTGTGATCAAACCTCACAAATTGGAGGTTAGTTTGGAGCGGACAGGTTCTAGTTCAGAGTGGGATGCCGAGCCTTTCCGTGGCGGCAGGGCCGGGGAGGCCACGGGGGACTGAGTCTGGTGCTGCAGGTGTCCTGGAGACATCTGGGCAGGGACAGGAGGAGCCATGTGTCCTGACACCGAGCTACAGGGTTTGGGCACTAGGATGGGGGAGGAGTAGGGCGAGGAGAGACAGTATCCTGGCTCCATGGAGGAGCGCGGGGGTGAGGAGCGTGGAGGCGAGCTGCGAGGCGGTGAGGAGCGTGGGGGCGAGCTGCGAGAGGGTGAGGAACGTGGGAGTGAGGAGTATCCCATGGCCTGGGCCACATCCTGGGGCAGGGAGGGGTTAGAACAGGACAATAGTTTCATATCCTCAGAGAAGCTGCCCAGCCCCAGCAGAGATTCACTGCCGGCTGCGTGCTGCTGGCTGGGGAGGGAGGTCTGGGGCATGAGCAGAGAGCTGTGGGACCCAGTGGCACTGGAGGAGTCGCTGTAGTGGAAAGTCCTTCCTGTGACTGGGCTTTGGACCGTGGGGCTAGGCCCCAGGGGGGTGTAGCAGGGCGAGCCGTTAGCTGAGCCGTACTGGGCCAACGAGGCCAGGGCAGACCTCTCCAGGGACAGCTGAGGGACCAGGCCAGACTGGAGGCCAGACTGAAGTCCAGACTGTAAGCCTGCCAGGCTGAACTGGGCCAAGGGAGATGGGGAACCCTCTGGGGCCTGCAGGGTGGAGGAGGAGGATGGGGAGCCTGGAGGTGGGGAGTGGTAGAATGCACTAGGAGTCCTGCCCCCGCCTGCAAACTGCTGCAGGGAGCCCACCTGTGGAGGATTTAGGGGCAGCTGGCTGTGGAGCAGTTGACAGGACTGAATGTTGCCGGATGAACCAGTGGACTGGGGGCTGATACTACAACCAGAACTAGAGGTACCCAGAACTCCAATTGTCATTCCACCTATAGCCCCTCCCATTGCCCCTCCTATATGCCCTCCAGCTGCCCCTCCCATTGCTCCACCAGTAGCTCGTATATGGCCTCCACTAGTTCCTCTAATGTGCCCACCACTAGCTCCTCCTGAGTACCCCCCAGTGGCTCCTCCTATATGCCCTCCAGTGGTATATCCTTCTATAGATCCACGTCTACCCCAACTAGTGGCCCTTCTTATTGTCCCACCTGTGGCCCTCTCATCAGCCCCTCCTATTGCTCCTCCTACTTCACCTTCAATAGCGCCTCCTGAAGACCAACCTGTAGCCCCCCCAGTAGCTCCCCCTGTTGCTCCACCCATCCCTGCTCCCCCCACAGCTCCCTGCTGGAAGAGGGCAGCGAGAGGCGGGGTGGTGCAGCGGAATGGCTGCTGCGTCTGGGGCTGTGAATGGAGCTGGGCCGTGCTGTGGGAGGGAGAGCCCCCGGAGGAGGAGAAAGGCCCAAAGGGAAAGGCGGAGGCCCCACTAGGCCCAGGCTGGGTTCCACTGCTGCTGGACGCCTGCTGACTGGAGCTGGCTGCCCCTGACCCCTGAGTCGTGTGGTGGGCCCGGAAGGAGGCCAGCAGGGCTGTATCCATCCCAGAGCAGTGCAGTTTAGATGGGGTGCTGGAGGGGGAGTCAGGTCCCATGAAGGAGGTGGGCGCCGACGTGTGGAACTTCTTCAGCCGGCCGGGGGGAGGGTCCTGGAGGTTCCTGGAGCCCAGGACCGTGACCGGTGGGCGGAAGAGCGTGGAGGGGAGGTGTGGGAGGTGGGGGTGGTGCGTCAAGGCGATGGCCACAGAGGTGGTGGCGGCAGCAGCCTGCAGGGGTGCCTGGATGAGGGGAGCCCAGATGACGGGGGTGTGCCCCGGAGACGGGGGCTGAGGTGGAGGAATGTTCTGGAGGAGGTGGGCGCAGGTGGCCATGTCTCTGTCATGCTGCACAATCTGCTGGATGATCTCGTTCTCCTGGTAGTTGAGAACACCGGAGCTCAGGTCGTGCTGCACCTTGTGCTGCAGGAGGGAGTTCTTCTTCCCTGTGAGACAGACAGACAGACAGACAGACAGACAGACAGACAGACAGACAGACAGACAGACAGACAGACAGACAGACAGACAGACAGACAGACAGACAGACAGACAGACAGACAGACAGACAGACAGACAGACAGACAGACAGACAGACAGACAGACAGACAGACAGACAGACAGACAGACAGACAGACAGACAGACAGACAGACAGACAGACAGACAGACAGACAGACAATCAGCCAGATCGTCCAGTTAGTTAGTTAAACATTCTGGAATTGAATCGGATTTAGAGATGATACGTCCACTATACAGTTAGCCACACACTGCCTGGCCCTACTGCACAATAACCAGCTACATCATAATCACCCCTGATCCTGTGAACAAGCAACACATTTGCCAACAAAGGCCACTGAGTGTTACTGAGTTTTAGCCCCTAGGCTGCACATTGACTATTAAAGGGCGTCAGAATGGCTGTGATCAGCCTACTCCCAGACTCCTCTTTGATTCCTATGTCACACGGTCGCTGCATTCTGAAGCACTTCTCCCTAACAGCACCGAGCACGAGGACAGAGCTAGAAAAGAGAAACCCTGGCTGAAATTTGGAGGAGGGAGATAGAGAGAGGGAAGGTGGGAGGGAGGGAACGTAGCCTACCAAGGGGAATAACACAGAGGAAGCATGATAGCTCCAGCAGACTGTGTGTGTGTGTGTTTGTTTGTTTGACTATGTCTTACTGTGGAGCCGTAGATAAGAGGCAAAGTGAATGCAGATGAAACACGGCTCTGAACGGGGACATGGCTGACTGATATGGAAAGAATGAGGGACTGGTCAGTGTTCACACTAACGTCAGTGATTTCACAGTGTAGGGCAGTGCTCTTCTGCTGTCATTGGATGGCCAGAGCTCCATGGCCAGTGGTGGAGGGGTCAGGGGTCAGCCACTCAACAGATTACAGAGACAGGATGGGGATGGCCTGAAATAGCTCACGAGCTAAGTAACAAATAGCCTTTCTTCGGGAAAAGGTGAACTCAACTCTGAGCCCTATCCCTCTTGGGTGAACGTGCCAGCAGTGACAGGGTTAATTCACACAGCTGTTTTTTCTCAACCACTAATCCTGAAAGGGTTGAAAACGTACAGTACCCGCACGCTCAGCTCACTACTGTCAATGCAATTAGGCCCAGATCAATCTCTCTCCATTTCAGATATGAGAGGCTGGCGATTAGGGGGAGCAGTGCTGGGGGCTGTCTCTCGGTCAGCCCTGACCCCGACGCCGTAGCAGGCCCAGCTCTGATCCGATTGCACAGGGTCCATTAAGACAGTAATTAATTAGTAGGGCATCACTGTGTGAATGACTTCATTATGCAGGAGGACTGGCGAAAGGTGAACACCATTTTCACCAAAGAAAGAGCCCCCTGCCTGCAGCCATTTTTCATGAAGCATGCAGAGATAGTTATGATAGAGGCGTGCTGACGTTCATTGTGAATCTTTTATTTGTCTGGGCTGGCTGAGAACTGAATGAAGTGTCATATCAGTGCACATGCTGTTCACATCACTGAAATGGGGCTAGAATGAAAAGAACCAGTCTTCTACGTACTTAACCATAACTACTGCATTCCAAACGCCTACCTCCCCTGTTCTTCAGGGCCAATACAACAGATGTGAGATGATCCATTCTCGTACTGTTAGCATCGGACATTCTATCTGTCACTGTCTGTTATGTAAATTCTATATTACTAACCAAACTAAATACACTACTTTTCACTAGGTCAACTAGGTGAGCTATATATAGTGAGTTCCTCACCACCACCATGGGGTTTTCCTCTCTTTAACTTACATCACTGTCCCTGCCTGGAGAGATTATCACATGAGATGATAAAACAATATCCTGTAGAATAGAGAGAGGTGTCTCCTCTCCTCTCTCTGCGGTGCCCATCCGTCCCTCCTCCCTGGCAGCCAGGGCCCACGGTGCCAGATGTGTGGAGGCCAGCGTGGGTGGGGGGGAGACATCTGAGCTAATATGACATATCTGTTTGCTTGGCCTACTGGTCCAACTGGCCCTGAGCAGGTCACTAACATACAAAAACACTGACTGCGTGGCCTCCTCTCCTCTTCGCTGGCTGCTCACTTCGCTGGAAACAGCTCCCCTCCAGAGGATTCCTCAGCTGTGGCACATCTGTGTATGATTCTCAGACAGACACCTCCATGTACAGTACAGTGACTGGCAGCTGACTCTCTTTGTCATTTACTCAGCCAATCCATATCCATTTACTACAACACGTTTCATTTGTTCCATCTGGGATTTTAACCAGTGGCAATTTAGTACAGAGTGCTACCTGTACTGTAACACGTCTTTGAATACATTCATACTTCACAACACTTGACAATGGAGAGGCGGATGATTGGCTGTAACGATCAGCTCAATTACAGTGACACATATGGAGTTGAAAGTCATGCTGTGCTATGTAGTCTCTTACCTATGCGGTCCAGCCGGTCCAGAGCCACGGTCTCGAAGGCCCGTCTCATCATGGGATACTCTTCCAGGACCTCGTTGAAGTTGTCCACAGACAGAGAGTACAGACGGCAGTAGGTGTCCGCTCTGACGCTGGCTGTCCTTCTACCCCGCGTCAACAGACAGATCTCTGCAGAGGACACAGGAAGAGAGGAACGTCGACACGGCAGGACGACGTGTTCACTATGGTGAAGGTAGAGATGCTGTTGTCGTGCAGGGCTGATGCTATGCCAACGTTGCTCAACTTCTTATCACAAGTCAGGGGAATCTCTGTGAAGGCTGACAGAACTATTAAGACCTAATGTTTCCTTTAACATGTTTCGCCCCGACTGAATTCTCTCATGTGTGAACTAGACCTGAAGGGATTAGAACACGCTGCTGGGAAAAATAGATAAATATCACTATTGTCCCACTTACTGTTTATGATGACGAAGATGAACCAGGGGTAGGCAACCGTGTTCCTGGAGGGCCGCAGGTACTGCAGGATTTTGTTCCAACTAGGCACCACACCTGACCAACTGAGCTCATCGATCAGTTCAGTGATTGCCTAAATTCAACACACCTGGTCTTCTAGGTCAAAAATGTGAAGTGCTTGCGGCCCTCTAGGACCAGGGATGCCTACCCCTGTGCTGAACTGTTTTGTTGTCTCTCCTTTTTAGCATTACAAATTAGAATTTTCTGTAATCCACAGCTGAAGCACTTAATGCCATTTTGAAAGCTTAGAGGTTTGCTAGACCTCCTCTGTCATGCCAGATCAGGAGAATAATGTTCCACTTAGCAGGAAGCCGTGCTGTGGAGCTCTGACACCAACAGCACCCCTATGCCGTGTGTCTGCCGCGGGTGTGTGTATGTTGTTTGTGTGTGTGTGTGAGTGTGTGTGTGTGAATTTACTGTATGCGTGCCATGTGCTTTTCTGTCACAATCACATACATCCCACTTGTGGGCCACTCTCCGACTCTCACTTCCATCTACTCTCCAACTCTCAGTCCCAATCCCACTATAACACTTAGTCTTTCTCAGAAAAAGCCTTTTCCAACGCCACTCTTCTTTTCAATTCTAAGTTGGTGCAAAATGAACTGCCTTTCTCCTGCTCCCTATGTAACATTTACTAGGAATCCCTCTTCCATCATATCACTTTGAATCTCACTTCTCACTAATCTGTTTTTCTCTCTCGCTCCCCCCTCTCATACTGCCTCTCTGTGTATTGTACGGTGCATGGCGGGTTAGAGAGGATGAGGGCTTCTGCCTTCTCTCTAGTGCAGCCAGATACCCAGCCAGCCAAAGCCTCCTTGTCCCTGACCATGACTGCCCTAATGAAAAACAACATGTGCAGCTCATCCTGTGTGTGTGTGTGTGTGTGTGAGGGGGAGTTGTGTGTGTCTGCGCTGCTGGTAACCCCATTTGTGTGTTTGTGTGTGCGTGCTCCCAGGTCAACCATGGCTCTGCCGGTGTTGGGGGTCCGTTTTCTGCAGGCCTGCTCTGCTCCCAGTAATCCCCTCTGGAGAGGAGTGTCCTGCCCTGCCTGGCTGTGTTAAATCCTTTTGCCTCATGGCTTTCTGGCTGAAACCAGCACTGCTGAGATGAGACACTGAGCTGCAGAGCCTTTCTTCCAGCCTTATCTGCCTGTCTTAAGAGAAGAGGATGTAAAGCCCAGACTCTTAGCACTGGTATCTGAACTCTTGACTGTAGAAGACCCAGCATGGAGCAATGAGTAGCAGCTAGAGCTCAACGCTAAACAATGAGAGATTAACACTCAATCCTGGAGAACCAGGGATAAATGGAGGGACAAACCCTGCGACCCTAACGGAGGAACACTGAGTTGGACCCATGTCAGAACTAAAGATGAGAGTCATTAAACATGCCTGGTCATATTTGAGGAAATATGTCGCTCCCTATCCATAGGTATTATTGCTAATAAGCTATTGACTTTAAAGGCAAACATCCTCACGTGGTTCTTTCTGTTTAAACATTGCTGCTCTGCTGTACCGTGAAAGTCCCGAAGCACTAATTGTAATTGACTAATTGATTTTGCTGACAGCCTACGTCGGCTATGAAACTAACATTTATTCGATGGTGCATCTAAAGGCACTGTGACCTCTGTTCTATCCTGCTCAAGCACAAACCCCTCTTGGTAGTACATCATTAACAGTCAAATGATGTATGACTGGTTTAATCTCTACGCTGACTCACTTTTACAGTCTGATGCAAAAGTACAAAAATCCTGCATGAAACCACTGAACAGGCTTACTTTGCCCAGGTCTGCGTGTACGTTGTAGTGGCGTGTTTCCTTCTCTCGTCTGTCTTAGCTGCTCCTGCTGCTTTCTTTGGTAATCGTGCTGGAACACTTGTTCAGCAACTTCAATAAGAACATTTTATTTCAAAGTTTGAGTGAAATGCTTGGAGTACAGCATGAACACATTTAATGACAATGTGGTCATTAAAATGTAATTGCTCCAATTAAAATCGGATGCCTTGTTAAATGGGAGAAACAGGAAGGATGCTGTGCACGACTCCAACGCCATCATTAAGTTTGCGGATGACGCGACTGTGGGAAGCCTGATCACCGACGACGATGAGACAGCCTATAGGGAGGAGGTCAGAGACCTGGCAGTGTGGTGCCAGGACAACAACCTATCCCTCAATGTAGGCAAGACAAAGGAGCTTATTGCGGTATTGTGGACTGCATCAATGGGGCTGTAGTGGTGCAGGTCGAGAGCTTCAAGTTCCTCGGTGTCCACATCACTAAGGACCTATCATGGTCCAAACATACCAACACAGCCGTGAAGAGGGCATGACAACACCTCTTCCCCCTAAGGACGCTGAAAAGATTTGGCTTGGGCCCTTAGATCCTCAAAAAGTTCTACAGCTGCACCATTGAGAGCATCTTAACTGGCTGCATCACTGCTTGGTATGGAAACTACTCGACATCCAACCGCAAGGTTCTACAGAGGGTAGTGTGTACGGCACAGTACCTCACTGGAACCAAACTTCCTGCCACTCGGGACCTCTATACCAGGCGGTGTTAGAGGAAGGCCCTAAAAATTGTCAAAGACTCCAGCTACTCAAGTCATGGACTGTTCTCTCTGCTACTGCAAGGCAAGCGGTACCAGAGCGCCAAGTCTGGGACCAAAATGCTCCTGAAAAGCTTATACCCCTAAGCCATAAGACTGCTGAACAGTTGATCAAATAGCCACCCAGACTATTTACACTGGCCCCTTTATTATAAATGTTTTGTATCTTCCTTTGTTGCACTGACTCCCTTAATTTGATTTGCTGTTGTGCAGTACAGTATGACCTTGGTTACACAACACACATAACTGGCTGGCTCACATTGGAAGGGTTTGGGAAATGACTGGGAAATGATGGGGGTTGGTCTTGGGAAGACTCTGTGTGTGTGTGTGTGTGTGTGTGTGTGTGTGTGTGTGTGTGTGTGTGTGTGTGTGTGTGTGTGTGTGTGTGTGTGTGTGTGTGTGTGTGTGTGTGTGTGTGTGTGTGTGTGTGTGTGTGTGTGTGTGTGTGTGTGTGTGTGTGTGTGTGTGTGTGTGTGTGTATGTGTGTGTGTGTACGAGCTGGGTCTCCCATGGTGAGGTATCAGTGTCCTCTGGCCTGGTCTGGGGAGCCTCACCTGGACTCTGGTTCTCTCCTGTCAGCTCCTATCTCCATCGCCCCTGGCAATCCACAGGCCCTCTGAGAGGACACTCTCTAACCTTTGAAACATCTGCACCGGGCAGCCTGATTCCCCATGACACACCGCGCTCGCTCCCACCCTCCCAGCATTAGCATAGGGAAATACACACTGGCCTATGATGTGGAGAGAGGTCGGGGAGTGTCTGGTTTAGCCATCACCATAGCTGGTGTTGTGTCACTTCTCATCGCGTCTCCTTCTTCCTCCAATGCTAACAGCAGTAATTGACTGTTATACACTGCTGCTGTTAGATCTGTTAGATTCTGCATGGGGGAACTGCTAGCTTAATTCAAAAGTAGCTCAGTGTAGCTCAGTGACTTTAATAAAGTCTTACAGAATAGATTCATTCAGTCCTTTTCCCTTCCCACCTTCTCTAGGAGGAGTGTTAAAATGGGTTAAGGGGCGAGGGGATTACCTGCGACTCCACTGCCAACCCCCCTCAATGATTCACTCAGTCAGGGCAGCCATTTGGCAGCTCTTCAGTCTGCTTTTCCACAGAGACAGGGACTGAGACAAGGACAGGGTCAGGGTCAGGGACACGAGACAGGGACTAAGACAGGAATAGGGGACAGAGATAGAGACAGGGACTGAGACATGAATAGGGATATAGGCAGAGACAGGGCTCAGAGCAGAAGCCTGGGTACCAGAAAGCTCTTCTTTCCAGCCTGGACTTTAAGGGCCTAGAGATTAAGAGGAGCCGGCTCAGCGAACAGTTGATTCTTTCCTCCTCCACCACCCCAACCCCCACCCCTTCCCCCTCCCTCAACCCCGCCACAGCTCACTTGAAGGAAGAGTGAACCATGTTAGAGGTATGATCAAAGCTGCCTCTTGACAAGCACCAGGGTCTAATGGACATCTCCAGCCACTGTACAGCCATTTTACTGATGTAACTGTGCTGCACTATCCAGGAGGGCTGCAGTTCAACCAGACACACAGTAATTACACAAGAATGACCTATACTAACACAATAACACACCCAATCTGGGGAGGGAGGGGGTCTTCTAGATGCTGTCCAGATAGGAGAGTCTGAATGCAGCCCCACAGTGGCGGGTTATTGTGTGTGTGTGTGTGTGTGTGTGCGTGAGCCCAGAGGACCGACCAGTGACTGGGCCTGGCTATGCTCCATGCGTCCTTTGGCTTGAATACTGCAGTCACATTATATGTCCCCTTCCCCTGGTTTGCTGTATTTCTGCCCAGCAATCCATCCACAACATGCCACACGCAATGCCCATATTAGGCTCTCCAGAGCAAGCTGATCCTACAGTTAGTGAACAGGCACAGACTACTGAGTGTATATTAATAATGCATAGTATTACTGATGACAAGCATGTACTGTACAGGACGTTAATGAGCTTACACACATACATCTGCAGTACAGTCATCAATACAGAAAACACTGAGAGAGTGTCCACCCCCCTTTGCCCCTTGGTGTTTGTTTCTTGGAAATCCTCACTCTCTCTCACTTCCTGTTTGGTAGGGCTGAGAGAGAGAGAGAGAGAGAGAGAGAGAGAGAGAGAGAGAGAGAGAGAGAGAGAGAGAGAGAGAGAGAGAGAGAGGGGAGTGACATATCCCTGGTGCTCCTCTTACATCAATTCATTTCATGAATGACTAACTCATGTTTGGTAACAAACTCCCTATGGCTGCATGGTGGGCTTGGGTTGGTTGGCCTTGCCTCCCCCTGGAGCAGCCAGTCTGGTCCTGGATGCTAGGAATAGCTGCCAGATAATGGAGTCAAAACCTACAAAGCCCAGCGCATCTAACGCGTTTGGGAGAAATAATTGCAGATCCAGGGCTTAAATATTTAATGCGAGGCAACCAGTTCCGTTCCAAAAACGGTGCATTTGCAGTGGCAGTGGTGCTTCGTGTTGATCCATGCAATTCAGACATAAGTCAAAATAAATGTTTAAATAGAGGGAAAACAACAACAAAGAAAGATGATGCTTCACTCCTCCCTCACCCAAGGAGACACACCAGGCAGGCTGAAATGTTGATTCATCTTGGCGCACACACACACACACACACACACACACACACACACACACACACACACACACACACACACACACACACACACACACACACACACACACACACACACACACACACACACACACACACACACACACACACACACACACACACACACACACACACACACACACACACAGAGAGATAGATTGCTTCCCATCTCTCTATTATTTGCGGCGCCCCCCAGGGAGAGGGCACGGAGACGGTCCAGAGCAGGGAGCGGCGTAATTAAACTTCAGCAGGCAGGTCATGTGCTGTTAAATGCTTCACTGCGGTTTCTCATTACTTAAACAGTGTCTTCTCAATGATACAGTGTCACTGTCGATGTCCAATATTAATTGGTATTTGGTAAGAGGACTATGGCTAGAGCTAAGTCATACACGTGTCATACACTCCCTGACACCATGAGAAGAGTACAAACTGTCTGACCCTGATGGGGGAAAGAACAACTAGCACGTGTTTTTTTCTGTAATACCTTGGAAATGCAGCACTGAAAAGCCTGAAAGTATTTTTAGCCTGAAGGACCTTTTGACAAGTATTTTGTCATATACAGTATACTGTATATCAGGAGTTGGAACCGGTTCAGGGAACAGAACAGAAAACTAAAATAATGACATTTTTCAAGGAACAGAAACTAAACCAAGAACGAAAGTGATCCATATTGTTCCATAACAGAACTGTTATTTTAAAAGCATGAACTGGTTAATAATGTTATTTTACGATTCAGGCATTTATTTCTGGTCCCATAACAAAAAAAGCTCCTATGCAAATCCCTCACTCTGTAACTCAGAAACGTGTTCAAGTGTCTGCCTGAAAGCTGAACATCTTTGCCAGTATGTGTGCGTGTTTAGGCTACATGCCCCTCCCTGTTACAAGAGTGATTCAGAAAATAGGGAGAGATATTTATTACAGTTTTACAGTTGACAGTTTAGTCATTGAGCAGACACTCTTATTCAGAGCGATTTACAGGAGCAATTAGGGTTAAGTGCCTTGCTCAAAGCGCACTTTGACAGATTTTTCACCTCGTTGGCTTGGGGATTCTAACCAGCAACCTTTTAGTTACTGGCTCAATGCTCTTAACCGCTAGGCTCCCTGGCACCCATTTTTTTAGCGAGAGAAGAATGGATTAACTTTTTCAAGTGGTGGAAAAAGTACCCAATTGTGATACTTGAGTAAAAGTAAAGATACTTCAATAGACTCAAGTAAAAGTCACCCAGTAAAATACTACTTGAGTAAAAGTCTAAAAGTGTTTTGTTTTAAATATACTTAAGTATCAAATGTAAATGTAATTGCTAAAATGTATTTAAGTATAAAAAGTAAAAGTATATTTAATTTCAAATTCCTGATATTAAGCAAACCAGACTGCACTATTTTCTTGTTTTTTAAATTTACGGATGGCGAGGGGCACACTCCAACACTCATATATAATTTACAAACGAAGCATTTGTGTTTAGTGAATCCCCCAGTGTCACGAATATTACTGAAGGTGACTCCCCTTCTTGTTCAGGTGGCGCTCGGCGGTCGTCGTCGCCGGTCTACTAGCTATCGCCGATCCGTTGTTCTGTGTTCCTTTAGTTCTGTCTAATTGGTATCACCTGTTTCTTGTTTGGTTGTTAGGGTAGGGTTATATATAGTTTGTTCAGCCCGCTTCTGTTTCGTGCGGGCTTGTTCGTCTGTTTTGTTGTTTGAGTGTATTTTTGTTTGCATTTGGGTTTCACGCTGTCCGTTTATATTTCTGATCATTTGTTTCCGTACTTTTGTTCATGTTATGTTTCCGGACATTAAAGCGTGTTTTTTCCCACATCTTTTGCTCTCTGCGCCTGACTCCACACCTCCTAACTCATTTATCGTAACAGAAGCCCGCACCACTTATGGAGTCAGCAGGAGCAGCGACCACTCCTCTTCCCACTATGGAGGAGAGAGTCCTTCATCACACGTCCATCCTCCAGCGCCTAGGATCAGCGATTGATCAGATGATGGAGAGGATGGATCGTTGGGAGAGGAATGGTCTCCCTACTACCCCACCGACCCTCCCACCAGCAACTCTACCATCTCCCCCGTCTGGATCCGGTTCCAGCGCTCTGCGCATTACGCCTCCGAGGGAGTACGATGGAGCAGCGACGGGGTGCCAGGGATTCCTGCTTCAACTAGACCTCTACCTGGCCACCATTCGGCCGGCTCCCTCGGAGGAGGAGAGAGTGTGAGTCCTCATCACATGCCTTACCGGTAGAGCCCTGGAGTGGGCTAATGCGGTCTGGAACGGGCCCAAATCAGCGAGGGACAACTACCCGTTTCAGGGCCGTGTTCGATCACCCTCCAGAAAGTCGAGCAGCGGGTGAGAGATTGTTCCATCTCCGACAGGGGACGAGGAGCGCGCAGGACTTCACGCTGGAGTTCCTGACCTTGGCCGCTGGAGCAGGGTGGAACGACAGGGCCCTGATAGACCATTACAGATGTAGCCTGAGAGAGGACGTCTGTAGGGAGCTGGCCTGTCGGGATACTACACTTAGCCTGGATGGACTGATAGACCTGTCGATCCGGTTGGACCATCTGCTAGCTGCTCGCGGACGTTCTGAAAGGGTCCTGTCAGTTCTACCTCCTGACCCTCCTGCTCCTATCCCGATGGAGCTAGGAGGGACCGCGTCTAGGGAGAACGGAGGAGGAAGCTCCTCCTGCACCAGTTGTGGCCGGAGAGGGCACACGTCTGGTCGGTGCTGGAGGAATTCATCTGGGAATCGAGAAGGCAGGCAGAACACTCCTCGGTCACCCCAGGTGAGTAAGCACCACACTCTCCCAGAGTTTCCTGTTGGTCACATGTTCCTATTAATTTGTTTCCTTAATTATTCTCCTTCTCTCCAGCATAAGGCACTGGTAGATTCAGGCGCAGCTGGAAACTTTATAGATCGCGGACTCGCTCAGAGGTTGAGGATTCCGTTAGTAAAAGTAGACCCCCTTTTTACCGTGCACTCTTTAGATAGTCGACCATTAGGGTCAGGGCTGGTGAGGAAAGCCACAATTTCGTTGGAGATGATTACGCAGGGGAATCACAAGGAGCGAATTAGTTTGTTCCTTATCGATTCACCTGCGTTTCCAGTTGTACTTGGGATTCCCTGGCTAGCTATTCATAATCCTACGATTTCGTGGAAACAGGGAACTCTACAGGGGTGGTCTGATGAGTGTTCAGGCAGGTGTGTAGGGGTTTCCATCGGTGCGACAACGGTGGAGAGTCCAGACCAGGTTTCCACCGTGCGCATTCCAGCTGAGTATGATGATTTGGCTATCGTTTTCAGTAAAAAGAAGGAGACCCAATTACCACCCCATAGGCAGGGGGATTGTGTGATAAACCTCCTGGGTAACGCTGCACTCCCCAGGAGTCATGTGTATCCTTTGTCCCAGGAGGAGAAGGTGGCTATGGAATCTTATATCACCGAGGCTCTGGGAAAGGGGTACATTCGGCCCTACATGTCACCTGTCTCTTCGAGTTTCTTTTTTGTGAAGAAAAAAGATGGTGGTTTACGTCCGTGTATTGATTATAGAGGTCTAAATTCCATCACAGTGGGTTTTAGTTACCCACTACCTCTCATTGCTATGGCAGTGGAATCATTTCACGGAGCGCAGTTCTTCACTAAACTGGATCTCAGGAGTGCTTATAATTTGGTGCGTATTCGGGAGGGAGATGAGTGGAAAACTGCATTTAGCACTACTTCTGGCCATTATGAGTACCTCGTCATGCCATACGGTTTAAAGAATGCTCCAGCTATATTTCAATCCTTCGTGGATGAGATTCTCAGAGACCTGCACGGACAGGGTGTAGTGGTGTATATTGACAATATTTTGATCTACTCCGCTACATGCACTGCGCATGTATCTCTTGTGCGCAAGGTTCTTAGACGACTGCTGGAGCATGACCTGTATGTGAAGGCGGAGAAATGTGAGTTTGCCAAACAATCAGTTTCCTTCCTGGGTTATCGCATTTCCAACTCTGGGTTGGTAATGGAGGGTGAACGCGTAAAGGCCGTGCGTAATTGGCCGACTCCGACCACGGTAAAGGAGGTGCAGCGGTTCTTGGGGTTTGCCAATTACTACCGGAGGTTTATCCGGGGTTTTGGTCAAGTAGCTGCCCCTATTAAAAATCAAATCAAATCAAATCCAATTTTATTTGTCACATACACATGGTTAGCAGATGTTAATGCGAGTGTAGCGAAATGCTTGTGCTTCTAGTTCCGACAATGCAGTGATAACCAACAAGTAATCTAACTAACAATTCCAAAACTACTGTCTTATACACAGTGTAAGGGGATAAGGAATATGTACATAAGGATATATGAATGAGTGATGGTACAGAGCAGCATACAGTAGATGGTATCGAGTACAGTATATACATATGAGATGAGTGTGTAGACAAAGTAAACAAAGTGGCATAGTTAAAGTGGCTAGTGATACATGTATTACATAAGGATGCAGTCGATGATGTAGAGTACATTATATACATATTACCTCACTGCTGACGGGGGGGCAGGTGCGTTTACAGTGGTCAGCAGAGGTGAACGGAGCTTTTCATAAGTTGAAGGCGATGTTTACTGAGGCGCCGGTGTTGGCGCATCCGGACCCTTCTTTGGCGTTTATAGTAGAGGTGGACGCATCCGAGGCTGGGGTTGGAGCGGTGCTCTCACAGCGTTCGGGTGCGCCACCGAAGCTCCGCCCCTGTGCCTTATTTTCGAAGAAACTCGGGCCAGCGGAGCGGAATTATGATGTGGGGGATAGGGAGTTGTTGGCTATGGTTAAGGCCCTGAAGGTGTGGAGACACTGGCTTGAGGGGGCTAAGCACCCTTTCCTTATCTGGACTGACCACTGTAACCTGGAGTATATCCGATCAGCTAGGAGACTGAATCCTCGTCAGGCAAGGTGGGCCATGTTTTTCACCAGATTTCGTTTCACTATCTCGTATAGACCAGGTTTCCTCAACACTAAGGCCGACGCACTGTCTAGACTCTATGACACTAAGGACAGGTCCATCGATCCTACTCCCATCATTCCGGCAGCTAAGCTGGTGGCGCCAGTAGTATGGGATGTGGACACGGACATCGAGCGGGCGCTAAGGGAGGAACCTGCGCCTCCACAGTGTCCGGAGGGTCGTAGGTACGTGCCGCTGGCTGTTCGTGATCAATTGATTCGATGGGCTCATTGTCTACCCTCGTCGGGTCACCCAGGTATTTTTAGGACAGTGAGAGGTCTTGAGAGGAAGTACTGATGGCCCACTTAGAGGAGGGATGTGCGATTCTATGTTTCCTCCTGTTCGGTGTGCGCCCAGAGTAAGGCTCCTAGACACCTGCCAAGAGGTAAATTACAACCTCTTTCCGTTCCACAATGGCCGTGGACCCATCTATCGGTGGATTTTCTTACTGACCTTCCCCCCTCTCAGGGTAACACAACTATCCTGGTCGTTGTGGATCGGTTCTCTAAGTCCTGCCGTCTTATCCCATTGCCCGGTCTTCCTACGGCCCTACAGACTGCGGAAGCTCTTTTCACCCATGTCTTCCGGCACTACGGGGTGCCTGAGGATATAGTTTCTGACCGGGGCCCCCAGTTTATCTCCCGTGTTTGGAGGGCATTTATGGAACGTCTGGGAGTCTCGGTCAGCCTTACCTCAGGATATCACCCGGAGAGTAATGGGCAGGTGGAGAGAGTGAACCAGGAGGTGGGTAGGTTTCTGCGGTCGTATTGCCAGGACCGGCCAGGGGAGTGGGCGAGATATATTCCCTGGGCAGAAATAGCCCAGAACTCACTAAGCCACTCCTCTACCAACATGTCACCATTTGAGTGCGTGTTGGGGTATCAGCCAGTCCTGGCACCGTGGCATCAGAGCTAGACTGAGGCTCCTGCGGTGGAGGAGTGGGTACAGCGCTCTAAGGAGACCTGGAGGGCTGTCCAAGAGTCATTACGTCAAGCGAGTATAAGGCAGAAGAAGAGCGCTGACCGTCACCGCAGTGAGGCCCCCGTGTTTGCACCTGGGGACAGGGTCTGGCTCTCGACCCGAAACCTGCCCCACCGCTTGCCCTGCCGGAAGTTGGGTCCGCAGTGTATAGGGCCATTTAAAGTCCTGAGGAGAATAAACGAGGTTTGTTATCGATTATTACTTCCTTCGTATTATCGTATTAACCCCTCGTTTCATGTGTGTCTCTTCTCAGGCCGGTGGTAGCTGGTCCCATGCAGGAAGATGAGGTTC